>NW_022639560.1:1051761-1146770 GCF_010583005.1 Odontomachus brunneus | reverse complement strand
ATATATATATATATATATATATATATATATATATATATATATATATATATATATATGCAATTACTTTTCAATTTTATGAATTTTTCATTGTTAATAAAATTTTGTAGTTCAGTCATTACCACATTAGACTGTTTATGCAACTCGACATTTGCTCAATTTTATTTCGATTGCAATTTGTGCGGTGAATTCACGTAACCCTGGAACTTGGCTGTTCGAATCAGATTTCTTTTTTCAGCGTGCGTGGCGTTCTAGAGTGTACTCTCGAGTAAGCTTATTAATTACGTTCATTTCTCTTTGAGCGCAGTTTAACCGGCCCCCGAGAGCGGTTAATGCTGCTGATCGCCGTGCTCGATGATCGTTTCGATGTTAGATGCTCGATAACGGTGGTACGCTAGATATCCGCGATGTCAATCCGCTCCAAAAAGGTCGTGGCTGAAAAGTGAAACGAGGAGAGCGAGTTAAATGCCTGACCGCTCGGACTGCGAGCGGGAGTGCGCGCGCGCGCGTATTGCGCACTTTTCGCGTAACCGTATACTACCATAACCGGGAATTGATTTGTCCGATACGCTACCTGCATTACCGCGTTTTCTATCTCGCGTATCTCGGTATAACCGCGCGGCGCATAGCGGCGGAGCGCGGTTTGCGTAACTCTTTAATGTCGGGCTCGAAAGTTGTCGAAGCTAAATCCCGGCCATCGATATATCGACTAACAATGGTCGCGCGATTGAATATAATAGCGTTCGTATACGATTTCGAAATGGCGTCTCGGTTCGGCTTGCATGTGTGCACGCCATACACTTTCATCGGAATGCGCACTTCAATTGAGCAGGCGGCATTATTAATCATCGATAATTTCAGAATCGTGATAACGGCGTGGTTCTTTTTCCGGTGGGGCGTTCAATGCGCTCTCTTTCTCTCTTTCTCTTCTGATTTTCTCGATACCATTCCCTTCCAGCGTGAAAATTATGCGCAATATTTATATCTGTTTCGACTTTGCTCGAGATTTAATTTTCTATAATTTATTCTGCTTGCAACTATGTTATATTAATCGGAAATGTCGCTGTGCGGTCGATATTTTACGAAGAATGCAAAAAATGGATTGGGTAATTCAGTAAATCTGTAATTCGTTAAACAAAATTAAATGTTACGACTAAATAGATTGCTTGTGCAACAATGGAGTTATGTGTGAAAACAATTTTCAGCCGGCTCATAAATCTATTTTTGTAGACGTTATCTTGGTTATTATGCAAACAAATCATTTCGCGTTTCGAACCAATTTAAGCTTGCAAAACAATTCGTTAATTTCATCAAAAAATATCACGCCGTTCTTGCTCAACAAATGATGAAAAAATATTTTCTTGCTATAGAGAAGTGATTCAATTTATAGTTGCAGTCGTTATTAGTACATGTATATCAATATTACACGGAAAAAAATTTTGCTTTTTTAGCAAAAAATCGTCGTTGCTATTTCATATTCGTAGACAGTAAAAAAATTTAGTTGACGTAACTAATTTTACAAATTATTTGTTATCAGTGCAAAAGCAGTTTCATTGCCAGGATAAAAAAAATTTGTTGCATTTGTCCGAAGAATCACGTTAATTTGCTATCGATGCAAAATAATGTATCCTTAGCAAATTAATTTGCTATCGGAGCAAAACTGCAACTGCTTATATAAATCCATCATGGTTCTTACAGCAAAATAATTTGTAAATTCAGCAAATTATATCCAGCAAGTAGTGATTAGTACTTTTAGCAAATATTTTTTTTCTGTCCATAATGAAAAGATAACGAAAAGATTTTGCTAGACCAGCAGAAAATTTGTTAGGCCAGCAAATTATTTTTCTCCGTGTACTAACAGTCGAATCACTCATGTTTGAGAGATTTTTCACTCGTATAGAGAGAACTCTTTTGAATAGTCAAGTGAATATTTTTAAACAGAAATTATAGAAAGCTCCTTTTTAGAATAACTAAACAGTAAGAATTGAAGAGGCAAATAAGGAGTACAGCACGGATGTCTTAGACATTAGGGACTCAAGGATCGGTCTAAGTATGAAAGGTAGATTCGCCGCGGACGTTAATCGAAGAAAAATTTTGATACGTGCGTTTGACATGCTGGACATAATTATCCTCCCACTATCATATGAATATTTTTACCTGTATGAAGTCAAAATCCATTTTAGGCTCGAATGATACATTAACTCTTAAGCCTGACAATATGCTCTTTGCGTTCTGTTTCTTATCTTCTTTTTTTAATTTAAAGCTTAAGATGTAAGTCAGAAAGAGATAAAGAGAAAGAAGCAGGAAGCAAAGAACACATTGTAGATCAAACTTTACGATTCTAAGTGGCGGTATTTTCCTGTTGTTTTAAACGGATTTTCTAATTGAGATTTTGCTCCACGAAATTCAGAGATTAACATAGAGAGAACTTGCTATGTTTGTATCACAGCTGTACATTTGCTCGATTAATGAGGCTTTCAATTTTAACACCAAATCTTTTTTTCCGTTTTAAGTTTAATGAAATATGAACAACTCTTCGGTACAAATTATACCTACATTTGTAATTGAGCACATCTTAGTGACGGCCGTATCGGCACACGCACATTCTTCTCGTTCTTAGTATTCCAAGGTGAAAAAAACTCTGACGCTTGAGCGGGCTCACGATCGTTACAACGGTTCACAAGGCAACTCGGGTCTCTCATTAGCGCGACGAGAAGAGCGTAGTCCCATCTATTCGCTTCTCCATTGAGATTACACGCGATTCTTATCTCCCGAACACATTTCACGCTAGGAATCGGTCGCGGCGTTAGCGCGCCGTCTAGGTTACGACTTTTCGTGAGTGTAAACTTCCACGGGGACAACAAGCGCGCCCGGTCGGGGAATGTGTCGGTCTCGTGGCTCGCGAGGACTCGCATTATGTGCTTCGTCGCCGCGGATAGGACGAGCGAGATCGGTCGGTTGGTCGAAAACGAGTCGCTAGGATTGCCCCTCGGACGATTAACGAGACGCTGACCTATGTGACAGGACGGCATCAGTCGCGCTGTCGCTCGCTCAGGTAGAGAAACCATCGTGCACCGAAGCGCGATTCCAAGGCGAGTCGCCGCTAAATCGCAGCAGGTGTCACTCCTCGACCGAATTGCGGTCGGTCTTTTCTCCGGCGAAAATTCGACCGGATGTTTCCTTTCTTCTTTCACGATCTCCCGGCGCGTTCGCGGCCGCTTATCCTCGTCGACGTCTTCGAAGCCGAGATCAAGCGATTAGAAACGAACAGAACTGCGCTGGAGATGTCGCACGCCGCAGCCTCAGCACTGTCGTACGAAGCTCGTACATTTTTCCTCGTTTTTTTTTCTTTTTTATTGATTGATCGAAAGAAAGGGATTTTAATGTTACGTCATCACATTTGCAGGCCGAGTGGCGGCAACAGCCGCGAGATATACTGTCCTCCTTACTCCAAGGACTTCACCGAGAACTCTCCTAAAAGCGGAGTTCACGATATGGTGCATATGATACCGGAAAGGGACACGGACAGCGTGGCACCGACTCCGACGCCGCAGCACCCGCGTCACTCCCAGCATCATCATCTCAGTTTACACGAGCTCCGTGCACTTCAGGTATGCAGAAAGGTATCTTCTGTGATGAGTGCGCGATCAAACATTCCGCGGATGTCTGATTCAGATTTTCGACTATATTATATCATTATCATTAACATTTTGTAATTGTGTGTGTGAGATAATTATTACACTCTTAACAATTCCATTGATTTTAGTTAAAAAAAATATTTTTGTTATATATTTTTAATATATTATAATTCGTTTTCGGATCTTTATTATTATCGTGTAAACGACTAAGAATCGTTATTTGCACTTGAATGGAAGCAATAGGACGATATAGCAATAGGTAGTATGAATACAATTTCGGCCCACAACGAAACGCTCGATCCGATCGCTCGCTTTTGCAGAGGCGGCCAGAATGCACCGGCAACAGCTCATCTGATGAGAATCGATCATCCGGACACGCGAGTATGTCAGACACCGGTGGCCACACCAGCAGCAGCTCGCCACCGCATCGTCACCACAGGTCCCACAGTCCTCAGCAGCTGAACGCCGTGCCCGAGGACGACCGACTCTCGGCGTCAGTTACCCAGAGAAACGGCAAAAGTCGATCCGGCCAGAGCCGCAACCGGCACCGAGCCACTCCTGCCAAGGTGCCTGCTTTTATACGATATTTTCCATCAGAGAATTAGATAAAGTCGTTTTTACAAATATCGGTTAAAGTCAACACTATTATCATTTATTTCATCATCTTAAACTCGCTTCTTTTATCAATCTTCTTGCTCGCTACAACTGGAAACCGTCCTCTGAATGCGAGACGACATTCATATTACATTCACATTAGTTACAGGATATCAATGCAGTATCGCGATATGAAAATAAGGGTTAATTAAATCTGCTAAATTATACGCTGCAAAAAAAAAATGAAAAATAAAAGTTTATTGGAGAAATATGCAATTTTAGAAGATAGCAATAGCGAATTAATGAAAAGGATATTTTTTTTTGATACGCTGCATTTTTATATTACAATGTGGGCATAAAATTGTAGTACAACCGTACAATTCCTTGTGCAAAAATAAGTCGCAATTACAGAACGAATTTTTTCGTCAAAAGCTTTGTTTTCATGAAAATCAAATTTGAAAATCACGTTAAGTACATCTGCGCTTAACGAAAATATGGCTTGTGGAAAATATTGTAAACGTATTATCATGTTTACATAACGTCTAAAAGATTTCATGAGAAAGTGAATTAGAAGAAAAATATGACAAGTAATTGAAAAATTGCTGGAAATGTTGTATCTGTTGCTGTTGGTAAAGCAACGTCCGTAGAGTGACAGATGCGTCGATACTGCTTACTGTCTCTTGACTTTTTATTTCTTAAAACGCTTCAATAATTTTTCGTCTCTGAATACTTTCAATTCACAAGGAATCCTCCCTTGCCCGGTTATACTACGATTTTGACATCAATTTGTATATGTAGATTCCGCATGACTGCGTATATGCAGTTTCTCAGTCCACAAATGGGACTCTCTTTTGAGTATACACACTGCTTCCGCAGCGAAAGGATTAAAACGTATCAATGCCTTTACACCAAAATTATATTGCGATTGTAGCTACAAGTACCATGGTCGGGTTCCGGTCTGGAGGACATAAAACTGGCGATTCAGCAGCTGACGATGCGCTCCCACAAATCCTCGTCCACGTATTCCTCGCTGAGCGGCTCGGAAAGCTCGGAGCCGGCGGTGAGGAGGCTGATGCGACACTCTAGCTTGGAGACGATCAACACCAATGTGACCAGCGCTGACGAGTTCGTCTGGGTGGACTCGCACAATCGTCTGGTCGAGCTGCAGCAGCTACCCTGGACTCATCACGACGTGCTGCGTGTGCTGCAGAACGGTCGCACGCGGGAGCACATGGAGCAAGTCTCGATGGAGACGATTCCGCGGCTCTCTTATTTGCTACAACGCGCGCTAGTCAGGATCGGTCGCGAGACGCAGAGACTGGCGAAGCCCGTGGGTCTCTGCAGCAAGCACGAGGTGTACAGCGCCTTCAAAATCGTACTCTGCCCGGCGCTGGCGGATTCTTGCACCAAGGTATCACATTACCGCTTGCAATCGGCTGTAGTTATGCGTATGTGTAACGGTAAAGTTGATTCCCGAAGTCTTCTCCCGTAGAATACACATTTCACTTCGGCATATTTCTATTTGAGAAATGCTTCGTTCGTGTCAACATACATCGAATGTTTATGAGTAAAGATTTTTTAAACAACCTATATTTTCGAAACTTTCGAGTTATATATAACAGAATTACTTATTTTTCTTAGATATCGTGTTATTTTATACATTATTTAATCAACTAACTGACTGGTACTTCAAGTACACGGAGTGTACTATATTACAGTTTTTTTCATATGAGACTCTTCGGTTTTATTATGTTTTCTAATAATGCAGGAATAAACTGCCAGTAGAGTTTATTTTACATAAAGAACCCAATAAATATTTTTAATAATAGACTTCAGTTGCAGACGACAGGATAAATTAAGGCAAAATGTCGATATGTTCTTCGTCTGCGAAATAGTAAATTTCAGTATAAGATTTTCTTTGCATGTAAAAATTTGTCATCTTCCACCGACCTGTAATAACAAATCCATAAAACAATCATTATGTAAATTATGTATTGAGTGGCCGTCAAAACGAGTCAAAATTCATTTCTCCCATTTCTATTTGAGTATCATTGAATTAATTCGAGATCTGATCATGTATTCTAAAAATATTTACACATATATATATATATATATGCGCGCGTCGAGCGATGAATATTCAGTCGATTCGGCGTTCCTATTTAGCGGCGCACTTAACGCTTAAACCGTGGCCATCTGATATCCGACTTGTTTAAAGGCTTGCCTGCGAGCTGCCGCAATGTTTGCTGTATCTGGCGATCAGCTGAAACAATCGAAGGCATCCCGTTCGGGGCTGCAATTGCCGGTGGGACGTTTCTTACGTTGGATGTCCGACGTGAGACTTGGGAGAATGATACACGAGTACGCGGCGATATATCTGACGGCCGGGATCGAGAATCTCCTGGAAGAAATACTGCTACAATGTGTGCCGACCGAGCCGCACACGACCCTCACGGCGACGATGCTGGAGCACGCTATAGCCAACAGCGGCGACTTATGGGGCTTGTTGCAGCCGTATGCGCATCTCAACGCCGGTCGAACCGCATCAGGTCCATATAATCTTGAATCCCCTTACACCAATGAAAAATGATACACAGTGCATGTGTACCTCGTCGCCCATCGTCGGTTATCTCCTCTCAATTTACACGTTCTGATGAACTTATTCAATTTCGATTACGTTTATATGACATTTGATGCTTGATTTTATTTTGACTTGGCAAATTTCTGTTCTTCTTTTCTTTTTAATTAAATATTTCTTAATTTAATATATTCAACATACGTTAAATGATGGATTCGAGATTTTCGGTGACTTTTGAAATACTCTACATAACATTTAGGCATGAACACATGATTTTCTGAGATATTTTATAATGTTACATTTTTAACTCTCTAAGTACTATATGTGTGCTCCGAGTTTATTATGTTACTATTTATGTTTTCAAAGGCTTCTATTTTTACGTTGACTTTCTTAATTTGCTAATAACAGTTTCAGTTGTAGGTTTTATTATACCTTCAGTTTAAAATATTAATTTATTTCTGACAGATGAAAGTAGAGCTATATAGATGAAACGTTCTTTGTTCTTTTTATTATTTTCAACCACACAGGACGTTTTTTTTTGTTGCGCTCTTAAAGTACTTTGTATTTAAAAAGTTAATAGCAGACATATCAAACGGCCTGAAGTTCAGTGTGGAACGTCCCATTTGACATCAATTTAATTGATCACGAACAGTTTCTAATCGGGATAACTAAGATTTGATGATTGCTTGAAGAAAATAGTTTATCCTGTCACATACAAAAGAAATTAAAAATTCATTTTTCGAATGAATCTACATATTATTTTAAAAAATTACTTAAAAAGCACACACAGTACTTTTAGAGTATCAGTGTTGGAATATTCATGAGCTCTGATTAATAGCGTGATATTGTTTACATCGATCATGTTACATCAAGATCTCTTATCGTATCTAGGCGCTTTGGCAATGCCTCGATGGGCGAGCGTGAGCTCTCTAAACTCGTCGTCGTCGTCGCGCAGCGGGCGAGATGCGGCGAGCTCGGCTTTGGAACCATCACTACTTACGACGTGCGTGGGGTCTATGTCAGAGTTGATAGATTTGATTTCCAAAGTAGCACACGCAGGACGTTGTCCCATCCCTCTGACAACGAGAGCATTACACGCTCTGTTTTACTACATGAGGTGTTCACAGGTACGGAATTTGTCTTGACATTCGATACGTCTTCTCGGGAAACACGCAACATCGATCTTGCGATGAATTTGATCAATCACTACTACTACTATATTTTTCGAATCTTTTCGTAGACACGTTTTTTAGCTTTTTCTTCTTTTTCTTCTCTTTATTTCATATAAAAGCTATAATAATAAATTCATAGAAAATTACAAATTCATATAAAAGTTATTACATCTGTTATTATATCGACTTTTACTATTATCTTTATTGAATCTGTTAATAGTTTTAATTTAGTTATTATTTTATTATATCAATCTTTACATGTTACAACATTTTAATTTAAATGCATGTATTGTTTAAGTTGGAACACGGTGAACGCGGCTCTGGAATACAGGAATTGGCGTACGAGCGAGCTTACGTGGTGCTGCCACCGTTAGTGGAATGGCTACGAGTAGCCGCGGCGCACGCGGAGCACAGACACGGTCTCGTCGTGGATCAAGATGATATTAATCAAGCTGCCAGATTACTTTTACCCGGTGTAGACTGCCCTGTTCGTCCAATAAGGTGAGACCGTACGGAAGAAAAGATTTTCTCGCTACAACTAAAACTTCACTAGCTCAGCAAACTATAGGTTTGCTAAATAAACCAATCCTTCTTTTTCGTGCTCTTCAAAAGCATGCAAATTACATTAATGAAAAATATCATTGTGTGTATGTGTGTGTATTGCATTTATTTCAATTGTTCTTGATCTTGAAATGTCTTAAAGCCCGTTTTGGACTTGTATTGAACTAATATTAGAAATTGAAGATTGGAACTTGTCCATTTAGCATAAAGCCAAGATTGAAATTAGTTACTTCGTTGAATTTTAATCTTCAATATCTAATCCGATACGAGCTTAAAGCCACTTACGACTGCTGTTAAAATTCACGCAACTGTCCGTAGCTCCGAAGAGGTCGCAGTGTGCTCAAAACGCATCGATGACGCCGAATACGTTCGCTTGCTGACGATAGATATGGCCTTCAAGATGTTGACTAGTGGACGAGCAGATCTTATCGCCCAGGCGATGCCATTGCTGCCTTCGACGAAGATCAACACGGTAAACGACGTAGGTTTCACAGCTCTGATGTTGGCGTGCATCAACGGCGATGAGTCGGCCGTGACGGCTCTCTTAGACGCCGGGGCGGACTTAAACGTCGAAAGTCCGTCGCCCACGACGAATGCTCAGTCGTCCAGTACACCTTCAAAGATTCCTCTGGTATCTAATGTGCCAAATGTCAGAAGCCCGATCAATCAGTCGGCAATGATGACGCCTAGCAAAGCAGCGCCGAGCGCGAATCTACCGTCCGGCAGTCCTGGCGGTTCCGTCGGAGCTGTTCCAGGCGGCGGTATGTGCTACGCGCAAACTGGCTTCAACGCAGAAACGCAACACTGGACCGCGCTGACCTACGCGGCTCTGTTGGGACACTGCAACATTGCTAGAATATTGCTGGAACGAGGTGCCGCAGTAGAAGGCGGCGCGAAGCTCAGCGAGGACAAATGTACGGTAACGCCGCTGCAAGCGGCCACTGCATCGGGGAACAATGAGATGGTCGCCTTACTGTTGGCACACGGCGCCCAGCCGTTTCTCTCCACTCTCATCAAGGACTCGTTTTCCTACTCCGGTTCCGCGCAACGCGGTTGTTACAGGTAATTACAATCAATACGATCGTGTGTTGACACTTTTACGAAACTTTAAAGATTGCGAAGAAATACAATGTTTAATTAACGGTGAATACCAGTTAGTTTTATCATTGTATTGATTTATCAAATATCTTATATAATTGATAAATTTATTTTATTTACTCGTTTTAATTTCTAGCGCAATCTCAGTAGCAACAGCACATGGCCAGAGAAGCTGCCTTCATCAACTGCTATCACATCCGCTCAATTTCTCAGCCAAACGAGGAGAAAAAGAGATATTGTCTTTGGAGGAGATACTAGCGGAAGGTAACGCCGGTGCTAATTCTCAGCAGCAGACCGCAGAAGGAAGAGGAGCTCGTAGAGAAGGCAAGGAACCGGTATTTAATAAGGTGCAAACGAAGGCGTTGCAAGAAGCAATGTATCATAGTGCGGAAAGTAATCATTTAGGTAAGAAGACAATTCTCATATAAATACCATTGCGTCTTGTTCGCGATACCATCTCGTTGTACGGAGAAATAAGAGAACTCAAATTAAAAAAAAAAATCTGTAGAACGTTTAATAAAGAACTCAAAAACAAAGAATTTCAACTAATTGAAATTCCTTGATTCGTTTGTAATTTCGTACGTCTCTAGATTATCTTAGGAATAATTTGTTTTATTGCTTGTACTTACGTGAATTATATTTGGTTTCATAGATATCACGATGGAACTTCGTGGCCTGAAAATAGGTTGGACACTGCATTGTTGGATGCACAGTCTTGCGACAGCTCACGAAATGCGACTAGATTCGGTTATAGATCAGCTACTTCAAGATTTTCTCCAAGTCTGTCCGGATGATTATTCTACGCAATTCGTGCAGGAATGTCTGCCGCTTTTATTCAACATTTTTAGATATAATAAGGTAAGTTACGTGATATTGCAAAGACGATTATTAATCAATTGAAATATTAATTGCATGATATAAGGTTTCAAAGTAACGCGTCACTTAACTTTTAATATTATTACGAGTTACTTTTCTTCAGTAACGGCTTAATAACGACGTTATTTTTCCAAGTTCCAAAGTAACGAATTACTTTTAAGAAATAACTTTGTCAAGTCTGATATATAATATATAAAACATCATAGTTTATTCGTTAATGCAATACAATATGTCGTTTGTATAATTTTTTTCACAGAAGGAAGGTACCACACTCTTGCTGGCTGATATTTTTTGCACGTGTTTCGGTTGGGAGCCCATCAAATCGATCAGAGACACTACACTATCGAGCGGATCAAGAATCGATCCGAAATTCGTGAATAATCCCGAATTGAGCGACGTGCAGTTTAGAGTGGAGGGTCGCGTTTTCTATGGTCATAAGATTGTGCTGGTTACATCCTCCCCAAGATTTAGAAATATGTTAAGTTCCAAATTATGCGAAGGAAATCCTCCCATTGTGCAGATTAACGACATAAGATATCATATATTTCAGGTATATAATCCGATGGCACGTTATTATTATATAGTATATAGTATATATCATTATATAACACATAGCATACAGATTTTTGTCGATAATATATCGAAGACAAATTGAGCCGATCGTCCTCAGAGAAGTATTTGAATTTTAGATGGTCATGGAATTTCTTTACCACGGTGGTTGCGCCACTTTGGAAGTTAATCAAAGTGACGTCTTAGAATTAATGGCAGCGGCCAATTTCTTCCAACTCGACGGTTTGCTCAGATACTGTGAGGCGCAATGTTCCACAATGGTGGATCTCGATAATATTGTTTCCATGTATATTCACGCAAAGGTATATTTTAATAGTTTGGTATCCTCATAAAATCTCATCATTGCCTTCGCGGTGACCATTGTTCGACAGATCGTATAAATTATCATCTTTTTTTTTAATTGCAGGTATACAACGCCGCGCAGCTCTTAGAGTACTGTCAAGGATTTTTATTACAAAACATGGTGGCCCTTCTCACGTATGACGATTCAGTTAAGCGCTTACTGTTCGCAAAGAAGTTACCTAATCACGATGTTCTGGCGGGTCTACTGCTCACTCTACAATCACGAATAAAAGCCAGACGATCTCAGCAACAAAACAAGATCAAAGCATAGACTCGCTACACGTAGACTTCTACATCATACAGTATGTTTATTCTAAGACTTTGCGCGCGCGTATAAATCTATCGTTGTATCATGATAATTTTAATCAATGTAACAATTCTGAGTTGTTAGGAAAACAAATTTATATTTGTACATTGTATATGTTTAAGGTACGAACATTTTATAAAGTATACACGTGCTATATCTCTAAGCGATAAGGAACAAAAATTATTAGGCTCACGAGAATCACTGCCCTTTACAAAGTAATTTCTGTAAATAAGAGCGCACGTATTGTTAGTATAAATCTAAAAAATGTTCTACAAACATTAATTTTTCACATACATTCGTCGTAGATATCTTTTTTCGCTATTAAATCAACATTCTAGCTGTGTTTCAAAATTATTGGCAGTTCTGAAAATCTATAATATATATAATATGAATATTATATAGATATTATATAATATATACTATAGATTTTCAACACTGATAATAAATATTGAAATGCAACCTCTGAAATAAGTCTAGAAACACACATTCATATGTATATATTCCACTACAAAGATAAGTTTTATACGCTATGTACAAGCTTTGTAACAAAAGTTTCGTTATTGCATATAAAAATAATAAAATGTTTAAACTGCAACGTTTACATGAAATTGTTAACAGTACATGAATCGTTTATTATGTTGAGACAGATCTAGAGTTCTAAAACATTTTAGATTTTAATAACATCTAACGTATATCGCTATTAGCAATTATGGTTCTTACCAGTTTTAAAATAAATGATTTGTAGCGCGAAAATTGTACTATAAAAGGCGTTCTCGACACTATTTTTCTACTAGCATATATAGCATCGAGATTCGATAAAAATAGGTATCCCTAATCTTGTATCGTATATTCTTTTTTTATACTTTTTGACGTAATTTTATATTAATCATATGATACGTATGGGGTATAAAAAAATTTTATTTGGAAAGAACAGAACATAATTTTTAATGTCTAATATTAATTTAGCACATATAAATCAACAACAGATACATAATAAAGCTATTATCATTGACATCAAGTGCAGGTATTGATATCAATGCCATCGTATTATTTATTTAAGTGATGTTAATGATTAGTTGTATATACAATATTCAGGTTATAACCTTAATTATATGTTGGATTTTTAGCATCCGGAATGCCTAAAATAATCATGTAAGAATCGAATAGTTGTAAGAAAATGGCTGTCTCAATCGAGTAAATTTGTCCTCCATCTCATACCTACTAATATATAATCTTAAATAAGCGTCGTCTCTTTAATTATGAAGTTTATTCATAATTATGAAGAAGCATTGTGATTAATTAAACTCGCGATAATATCCCAAATCTTAAAGAAAAGATCCAGACATTAAGACAATTGTTATTTCATACTGATGCAACATATATGACAGCTGTCTCGTGTAATTTATTGAAATACATAAAAAATATAGTACGAAAATGAATACTATTTGCATAGAAAAATTCCCGTACTATATTCACAGCGCTTTAATTTATCTGAAAAGTTTTTGTGAAGATATTATTCACAATACATACACGAACGCAGTAAATACATATTTAATACATTAATTTATAACGAGTTTACACGATAAATCGATAGTCGAAATGTTTCTTAAACATGATAATGATTTATGATCACCGTAGATTAGCGTTTATAGTGTTATTGTTTATAGCGTATGATAAGCATCAACATGATCTAAGCCATTATCTGCAAGGAATCAATTAGTGCCTGAATTGCTGGTAATTTTCAATAAAATTGGGATTACATTTATTACATAAATAAGATATACAGCAATAAAGATATCAGTTTTAATGCGTATAAAGAAATATACAATAGACATAAAATTACAATTTGGGAAATGCATAACAATACGATTTTTATGCATTATCTATATAAATTCATCATAATATTTGCCACACTAGATACACGTTCAATGAATTATATGGCCAATGGTTATTGGCATCTATAGTGGCAGCAATAAGTTTGTAACATTTAAATTGCGCAGTTTCTTGATCATACTTTCTTGATCATACTTTTCTCTCTGTTTATAAATCTGTTGGTAGATTCTTCTTCTCTTTTATAAAGTTATTTTTTCACATGATATTAGGCATGAGTAAATAGATTTTGACTAAAAATACGCATCATATACAGCCGAATTAATATGTAATGCTAGTGAAATATATAATTGCAAAGTATTAAAACAATATTAATGAAAGTCTTTGTCGGTTTTTAGTTGACAGAAACATCACTATTATGATATAATAGTGATACAAAACAATAATATGTTTAAAGCATTTGATATTTATGATATAGTAAAGTTTCTTCTCATGCAAACCATCAATATAGTATTTATGAAAAAATGGGGTTGGAATTAATGTTTTCAGAATATAAAATTATTTGAAAGAAGTATCACGATATTATGAGACACATATAAGTATAATTTGGCAAGAATGTTACTAAGCCAGTGCTAACGCTCCCATATTTTCCTCAGCAATTGTAATAATCAGCTAGAGTGCAAAAAATATAGAATAAAAAAGCCTATAAAAATTCATATTTTACGTATGAAATTATTAAATACTGTTTTTATAAAATCTGAAAATGGCTAACATCTCCGCGCGCGGAAGATAGTAATACATTCGTAAGCAGATTATAAAATAAGTCTATATACTCTCCTCGTATTATAGATTTCCAATATACTGAGAGAAATGGGCGAAACAATATTATATTGGAGGAGGTTGTTTATCTTTAAACAATTCGTGAAGCAGATTGAGACAACCTTTTTCGTTTAACTTCTCGCAAGAATCACGAAGGCTAGGGGCGCTAACTTAATTTAGTGACTAGAATAACAATTAATACAATGACAACTATAATCGCGAGTAACATCAAGATATAGACTTTTCGACGAAATTTACTTTGGTAATTACTTCCCTTCACCAGTTCCTGCGCTCCCAGTTCAACGTTGCCATGCACATTTTCTATATGGTTGTCGATTGTATCTACAAGAGAATCATTAACTTCAATAAACTGCATTTTGTAATGAGGCAAATATTAACGAAATCGATATTGCTTTATAACTTTTAACCTCTTTATATCTGAGAAACATTTACCAAATAATACATCAATATCACACAAGGCAATTATTTATGCAGAAAGCGTTTTTCAATTGTATAATACTAGTTAGGAAATTATTTAAATTTCGTGCAAAAAGTATTGAGCTAAAGTTGCATTAAAAAGAAAGATACTTACCAATAGTATCACCCTGCTGATGCACCAATGCTGCAAGCTCGCGCATAATTTGATTTACATCCAAAATATCTCCCTCAATTCGCTTTATTCTCTCTTCTCTCTCTAACAGTAGTCCTTGTTGAAATTCAAGCGTTCTATGCATGCCACAAAACATATTGTTCTCATACTGTTTCTAATATTAAACTATTATACCATCACTTTGCACCAAAATTTATCGAAACAGATTTATCGTCCATAAGTGCATTTAATGCACTTCCACTTGATTTATCATCCAAAAGTGCAATAATATATATTTAATTTTTTTTTATTGAGAATTATTTAATCTTTTTATTTGACTTTAAATTTAGTCTACTTTGGTGTATTATGAAATCTAAACCTTTATATATTTTTATAAAAAAAATTTTTTACTTTATTAGCTAGTATAACATGATGACTCTTACATTTACATCATTATTCAATACATAACCAATAGAAACCATCTCTATTGTCCGAATTAATCAGTAAAATTTCATGTATTCCTCTGAGTATAAAATAGTATTGTTTCACACCAAATACAATAAGAAATATATTCTTTCCAAACCTTTGTGTGGATCTATGCTGCTGTTCCTGTGCTAAAAGCAGGCTTTGTGTCTCATCGGCATCGTCTCCATCCATTGTATTTTCTATATTAGATATAGTTAAAATATGTCTCTTCATTTTCTCCACAATTGACTGTAAGAAATATCT
Source organism: Odontomachus brunneus (assembly GCF_010583005.1). NCBI lineage: Eukaryota > Metazoa > Arthropoda > Insecta > Hymenoptera > Formicidae > Odontomachus > Odontomachus brunneus. The sequence continues at coordinate 1,131,073 of NW_022639560.1, read as the reverse complement.
CACCGTTAATGTAAGATATAATATAAATATACATTAAACATGTCATTTTCATATCAAGATTGTGTATCATGTTTACTGTACTAGATATACCTTCTGCATATAGGAATATCTCTGTAATGCATCTTTAAAGTCTGTAGTAAGTTTCTCAATTTGTAATTTTTGTTGCTTGTCCCCACGTCTCATCAATACTGTTAGTCTAGCTATGTCTTTGCTTGTCTGCGTGACCACCTGATTGGTACTCAACTGGGTTACATGTCTAAAATACACAAATACACATACATCAGTCAAACAACATTCAAATATCCTTCTACTATTTTGAATTTATACATTCCTATCCTACAATATTATACTTCTGACGGTGCTTACACTTTGTCTCTTAAGCCTTGACTATCCTTGTTGGTTCCAATGTTTTTATAAGCCTTTTCCAGGGTTCTCCAACTTGTGTTAATCGTATATATGTTAGTGGTAATATTTTCACTGAGACTATAGAGTTCAGTAGGACTAAATCCTATATCAGGTACATCTGCTCGATGATCCGTAGATCCATAGGTTTGAGAGCTATGAGCCATCCTAAAGAAAAAAAACACAAATAACAAATCTAACATACTTTGATGAGACTCTCTCTTGAAAAAATAATTCCAATTCTAAAGTCCACAATATGCTGTCTGACCGTAATCGAACAATATTACACATAAGTGCACGATATATATTTTCAGTGTAGTACATATATAGTGCAAATAATTCCTATTAAAAATGCAAAATCGTAAAATATCCACCTCCCCTCTAATATGCTCCAAGTATCAGATATCGTGTGTACTTCATAGTGGCATTTATATCAATGTAGACATTATATAGCAATTATGTTAAACAAATGGGAACGATGAAAATTCGTCGTCGTCGTCGTCGTCGTCGTCGTTGTCGTCGTTGTCGTTGCGAGGTCATCGCGGTTCTCATAAGGTGACAAATACATGAACGCTCGCGTAGATCTCGCGTAAACAGCGCTGAATTCGTGAGCTACGCCCCACACAATGACACACGAGGAAATTAATACTGATCGCGTTGATTGTCTGTGCGAGACGAAACGGGATATTTAAGGGTTAAATTGACGAAGGCAGAGGATCGCGGGCCGGGACGCGCGACGACGACGTTACGACGGGGCGTCTCACCAACCTAAGTGCGTTTATCACAAATGTCCTTAATATCTAAATATAAATCGCCTCGTAAAATCACATTTAAAAACGCGAAGATATCTTGCTGCGCCGAGTCCAACGGAGACCGACTGACAGTTGCCCAAACGATCTAACGCACCGTCCGTGTGTGACAACAGACCCTTTGTACTCCCGTCCGTGTACACGGACAGAAATCTAATTTACCGACGTGTCGCTTTTTTTAGCGTTTTAACTATGCACGCCCGGAAACGGACGTGTCCGTGTGGAAATAATAACGAGAGACCCGGCGCAAATGGGCACGGGACAAATTTTCCGTGCTCTCCTTATGCCCACTCCTTATTCGCGCGTTATTCGCGCAACAGGATCGATTTAATTCGATTTCTGTCTATGGAAATTGCTAGCACCACCGGAGTCGAGTTGAGATCCGCGACTCATTTCCCGTCTCCGATGGCTATTGTCACGCGACAAAGGAAGGTTCCGCGATTTTTCGGATAATCCTCTCTGCCGCGAATACGAGCGCGACGATATTTTCCGTGGCGATATTCAGTCTGAAACACGGCCGAGTATCGAAGCCGAAGTGACTTTTTGCTAACTCACGCGGAAACGTCTAATGCACCGTCCAGTGTATCATCACTGACGGGCTCAAGATGAAAACTAAAAGCGAACACGATACGATGAGTTTTCGCCGTTTTCTCACGCGAAACAATTAACCGAATAATATTTGCGAGAAAAGAAAATTTTTTTTCGATCGGATGGCGCGACGGTCGGGGCGTCGGGTCGCAGTGCGGCGTGAAGTTAGTCGCGCGGCGGACGCTGGCTTGACGAGACGTGCCGCACGGAAGTTCCCGAGCACGACCGACAGATTGCGAAAGCCTTCAGAAACAACAACCGTCGGCCGTAAGTAAACGCTATTGTGATCTCTTCTGGCTTTGCGCCGCGAATTAACGGACGCGGAGTGACGTGGGTGACGCGTAACGCGCGCGGAACGATAGCTCGATCGTCCGGACGCATTGTGCCGTCGGAGAAACCGCGGTAGGCCGCGATCGCAGGGCACAGAGGCCGCGGAGAATATTCTCGAGAGTCCCTCGTTCGCTCGGAGAGAGCCCTCGCGCGAGCGGGCTACGTAGGTCGCGTGTGTCATGTCGTCGGCATGAGCCGCCGCCAGCGACGACAACGACAACGACGACGATGATGATGATGTGGTGACGACGACGAATTACTACTACTACTACTACTACTGCTACTACTACTACTATAACGACACATCGTGATCTGGCCTCCGCCCCGTGTTTCCGGGAATTTCCGTTTCCGGTGAATCCTCGAGGCGTTCGTTCTCGCGCACGTTACACGTCGTGGCTCTCGCCAGCGATTCCTCGGCTCGCGTGAGCCGACGAGCGGGCGAGCACGCCGCACACGCGACGTCTCGAAATTCTCGTCGTCACCCACGCAACTCGCACGTTTGACACTTTAAAGCTAAACGTGATCCGTCGTGTCTGCGGGGAGGGCTGTCGGGCGCGACAGGATTCTCGTGCGTGAAAGAAATTGCGAGCGAGTGTGTGTGTGTGTGTGTGTGTGTGTGTGTGTGTGAGAGAGAGAGAGAGAGAGAGAGAGAGAGAGATTGTGAACGAGCGAGTGAGAGAGAGAGAGTTCGTTGCACGGGAAATCGGGCGTTTCTTCGTCGCTCAGCCGCTTTGGGTTTTCCACGGCGAGCAGGGAGCACGAGGGGGCGACCTCCATCGCCCTCTTGCTTCCACGAATTCCGGAATTAGTACGTGCCTTGAACGCGCCACGTTTTGCGGCCGAGAGGCTCACGAGACGGCCGAGGCGCGCTCGTTGGCAACGTGCGCTTCATTCTCGAGTCGAGCCGAGTCCGCGTTGTCCGTGGCGCGATCTCCCGTTAGTCGATCTCTCGCGTGTGTCGCAACATGCAGCGAGCTTCACGCGTGATCACCGCCAGAGTCGTTATCATGGCCTCCTAGAAGTCGCGACGAGGACTCCGCTCGGGCCCGAACGATACGCGCGATCCTCGCCAGCCCTCCTGCGCTTTCCTCGTATGTACGTACGTCCGTCTGTCCGTCCGTTCATTCGTCGGCGCAGCTCGCGTCTTAACCCTAGAGTACGGGAATTTGCTGACTAATTTCGAGCGTCGCTACCTCAACAACACGTTCCGGGAAGTGCTTTAAACGTTTAAATCTCTCTCCCGAGATGTCTCGCGGTGACGTTTCGCGCTGAATTCGACCCCAGAACATGACGAAATTTTACGCAGAATTTCTACTGAATATCTATTTATGATATTATAATTCTATGATATGATGATCTATAATTCTATGATATATAATATATAATATGGGGTTATTTTCCGAGTTAATCACTCACGTTAACTTTTGCCTCACAGCGACGCTGTATTCTTTCCGAGTGTATTCTCTTGATACTCTAGGGTCAGGTAACGGGCGAAGAAATTATTCTTGCATGCTTCGTAGAGATATAGTTTCTCCGATTCTCATTGTTTGTATGTACAATGTTTATTTCCTAGTGCCAATAGCAATTGTGCTCGACTCGACGATCCGATAGTCGATGTCTTGTATCTTTATGACTTCTCGAATGGAATGTCAGATCTCGAAGCCGACCGCAAATTCGTGCGAGATCATTCTCATTTCATTTCGAGTTCTGGCGAGTTTTGGCTTTACTGTGGCTTTTGCACACAATTCGGCTGCAAAGTCGAGAGGTGACTTCGTCGGCGCAGAGTGGAATTTTCAGCGGTGCATTGTCGCGCGAAAACGATCTCGCATCATCTTTCCGCTTATCAGACGTAGGCTTCCGTTTCTCGTCCTCGTGTTGTCTCGCGGAGAGACGGCATATGCGCGAGGAAGGGGTTAAGGTTCGCGGAATATGGCGAGAGCTAGTCGAGCCGAGTAAGCACGGAATTTCGCCATTACGCGTCGTACGCGTGCTCCTCTCTTTCGGGGAAGCGAGAGGCTGCCGCGTGCTTTCCGGAAGCTTCGCTTTGTTCTCGGAGGTGCAACCGGGCACTCCCGTGTCGGACAACGCGACCAGTAGATGTACGCGTACTTCGTCGATCGATGCTGCACGAGACCCGAGCACATGCACACACGACCGACTTTGCAGGCGTGTGCCCCGCCGCCTTCGCCATCGTCGTCGTCACGCTCCTCTGACGTCTCGTCAGATGAGCTCCCGATGGGCGATCTCATCGCCACGCGCATTCGAATAGTCGGTTCCGCCGAGTACTCACGCCGAGAACAGACGTCTCATTTTTCTCGACCTTCTCACCTTCAGCTGTGCGTTACGTCAGTTGACATTAGCGGAAGAAAGAGATCACAGTTCGCGAGCAAAAGATCTGATTTATCGGCAAACGTCGATGACGAGGCGCGTATTTTGCTATAGCAGCTCGCGATCATCAATTGGCGAGGTGCGCGTGTGCTATTTTTAAGATCGATGCAAGTCTTCGTCCGTGGACCCGATCGCGATGCTCGCGGGAATTTCGTCTCGGAACTTCGCACGCGCCTCTCAATGAACTCTTTCATTCGTCGACAAGCTCACACATATTCAACATAAATTTCCGTCACGTTTAGCCTCCAAGTCAGATTCAGATTCCTTCAGTATTCGTGTTGAGGGGAGAGTCAATCTCTCGAGAAATCTTTAACTGCCAACGTCAGAGCTGTGTTATGTCTTGAATTTTACTTTAAAGCATTTTGTGAACAAATCTTCATAACCTTTCGTTTAAATTCAAACATTCTGAACGTGTTTTAAACATTGGATATTTTCTAACGCAACGTTCCTCTTAACATGTTTTAAACAGACGTTTGGAATGTTTTTTTTTTTTTTTTAAGAAACATTTAATGCAAATTTTGAATATAATCTTATCGACACAATTTGATTTATTATTTGATCTTGTTATTGAAAATTTTAAGAGTCGTATTAATTGTTGAAAATTTTAAGAGTTTTCTAAGTGCGACTATTAGTAGTCGTTACTTGAAACTTGCCTCAGATGAGATATTCAGATTTTAATTTAGAGTTACATATGAGTTTTCCAGTTGAATCGCCATTAGATATTTAATATCATATATGATTCAAATAAAAAACTTGTATATATAACTCTAAATTCAGGTCCGAGTATCTCACGTGGCATGAGTTTCAAGTAACGACTATTAATACGGATCTAGAAGCACTACAGAACATGTCTGGCCTTTCTCTCTTTTAATACGTCTATTCACAACCCAGCTTAGCACGGATGCTAATCTCGGGAAACGTCCGAGTGTACTATCGCGAACACTTGTGTCAATGTCCAACATAAGATTTTACCTAGAAAAAAAAGCGAGAGAAACGGTATCGATAATAATTTTATTCAAGCGTTTTTGAAGTCACTTGAAAGATCCCAGTCGGATTCGCATTTGTTTTTTGCGGCCAATCCACGAAATGCTGGCGCAACACCTGAACGAGTCGCGAAGAGAAAATGAGAAAAAAGGAAACAAAAAACCCGTTCCATCCCATTGAAACGTGCGTCGCGCTCGCGATTGTGTGTCGTAGTCGTCGTCATCGCCTACGGCGACGACGACGACGACGACGACGACGAGTAGTGTATTGCATGCTACGTACGTGCTCGCCTTTTAAAACGATCATGTTGCATATATACATGCGATATATACATATACACACATACACACAAACACATACACGAGATACCGTGGGGCTCGATCGGCCTCTTTGTTGTAGCAGACTTCAAAACGCTTATCGGACTATGAATAGACGCGCTGATTTTCTTTCAGCCGCACTCGTCCCACCAGCAAAGCTTATAGTCTATAGCCCTGCGTTTGCTTGCGTTACGCGCATCAATGGATAGATACGTCGTGTACGATTTCTAATTCTTGCGTCTCTCTTTCCATATCGGTTTTCCTGCTCGATGTTGTCCTCTCATCGATATTCGGAGCGCCGTTGCAGACCATCGAATTCTGCACATTCCAGATCTCGGATTAATCGGTTACGGTTTGCGGCTCATTCGGTTATCATTCGATTCCGTTGGAGTCTGTCGTACCGGGTGGTTGCGATGTACACATCATTGGCGGTCGCTTTGTGCGAGGCTGCGAAAAAAAGAGCGAGTTGAAGTAGTCAGTACCTCTCACTTATCTTTTCTACTATCGCTCATTGAGAAGACCGAACAAGTAATTAGCTACTTGACTTATATCTTCCCCGTTAGAGAGCTTCGGCGCCATCTCGAGCAGCGATTTATTCACTTATCTTTCTTTTTCAATTGTCTTCGTCGAGGAAGTTCAGCGAGGAGTTGTTGCATTCTAGCTTCCTCTGGCATATTTCGAGTTCGGGTGTGGTGAAATACCGCGTTCTCGTAATTATCTTTTTCTGAGAAATACCCAACGAATGACTCAGTGAATAATTCTTCTCTATTGGCGCTTAACTGCGTTATCTCCTCTGTAATACGATAAGTGTGTCTTGGTTTCCCAGTTACCTGATTCAGCTTTCAATCGTAACCTTCTGCGAGCTGAGACGCGAGACTTGTAATTTCGACGCGATTTTAATTTGTGATTCTGCCTGGTCAAGGGGAAGTCCAGATAGAGAGAGGGAGAAAAAGAGGTAACGCAAGTCGACATAGTAGGGCAATTAAATTAACATTACTTAACATGTAGGATAATTAAATTATTGGGATTTTCTATAATTGTACGTATTATTGGTTTAGTGTTGTTTAGGCTAAAAACAAGAAATTTGATTTCTGTCTCAAAATTTGTTAATTGATTTTTCAATATTTTAAATGATGACAAAATTTCATGACATTTCGATTTGTTTGTCGATTCAACGATATGTTAAAGCAGTAAATTCATCATTGTGATAATTTTACGATAATGAGACAAATATTTCTAAATAAAAGAAATCTATTCGTAGCGGGTAATATAATAATAATAATAATATTATTATTACCAATAATATTTACTTACACTAATATAAAATATATCTTTCGCATAAGAAGACACATATGTTCACACATATGAAAACAAAAGAATTTAGATAGATTTAAGTAAATATTCTGACTAAAAATTTATTCCATAGTCTTCTCTCTGATCAGTTTGATCCCAATCAGTTATCTGCTTTGTGTAAGGTGACGTTACAGAGTTCTGATAAGTCGTGAGCGCGGCGTAGCAATTAGGACTTCATAATAAGGTTTACTAATATTTAAGACTTTATTAGTAATTAAGATCCAAAAGCAATCATTTTACACAGACAAATGATTAGGACCGACCTGATCCTAATGACTATGGGACAAATTTCTGGTCGAAATGATGTTAACACCCGACTTGCGCAAGTATTCATTTTTTTAATATTTTTTTCTCTTGGTATACAATCAAGATATATTAATGATTCAATTATACTGCGTGTTAAAGCTATTATGTCGAGTCGGGGATTCGTCCAAAGTCTGAACTGTAAAGAGTAGACGGCGACGTATCAGTGACGTGTCATGAGGAAACAGAAAGTAATGCTCGTTGCGTTCGCTAGTGAAGAGGTCAGGAGAGGAAAGGGAGTAGATGGTGGAAGTTCGCTTGCTTGCTCGCTCACTTGTTCGTTCGTTCGTTCGCTCGCTCGCTCGCTTGCTCGTTCGCCTGCTTTACGTCACTCTGTCGCTATCTCTTTGTTCGACGTCGTCGCGCGCCTACATCTTGTGCACGACGATCTTCTCAAGGATTCTATCGGCGTCATATCGATGCTTGATACGCACAAAGCGCTCACGCGCGCGTTCGATACATACATCGTGCGATCCATTATATGCTGTTTCTTTCGATCTGTGTTTCTTCTTCTTCGAGAGGTCGACCACTCGGCGGAACGCACGAGGTCTACCCAAACGCATCTGCAAAAATAAAACCGACGGAGTAGTCATTCGCTCGCGAGCTCGCGATCTCGGTGGCGATCGATTCGCGCTCGTTTCGTGCCATTCGTTTTGTGCAGACCGCGATAAACGGATACTCGAGATTGGTATCAATTTTAAAACGCACGTTCGCGTTCAAGTTGGGAAAATTCGCAAATCGTAGCGCTGACTCACTGCGCGCGAGTCAGTGCCGCTGCGGTGCGCAGAGAAGATATTGTAGATTTTTTCCAGATAAGTTCTTTTGTCATATTTCCTAGTAGCTATAAATTCAGAGTTTACTTTACTGAGGATAGCATATTTTTTAAGAAGCCTATTAAAGCAGTAAATCCAGTAATAAATCTTTAGTAGTAGTTTGATAAGACTTTAACTTCTGAAATTTGTTCTTAAGGTTTCCTCAAATTGTATATCAAATAAATGACAACAACTACCGGCGATAATCGGGATATGAAAAAAGAACGAATAAAAGAAAGGGAAATAATGATAATAAAAACCACACAAAGACCAATAAAAGCCTAATGACGTAAAAATTAATATATTAAAGAAACAAGAGAAGTAATATTTCAAGAAGATTCAAAAGGTTTTTACGGTATAATGTTTTTTTTGATAAATAATAATGAATAGAAATAATGATAATAAAAACCACACAAAGACTAGTAGAAGTCTAATGACGTAAAAATTAAGATATTATAAAAACAAGAGAAGTAATATTTCAAGAAGATTCAAAAGGTTTTTACGGTATTATGGTTTTTATTATTAAGTTAATTTATTTTGAATAATAAACGGGATAAACGCTACTTAAATGATCTGTCATATAGAGAGAAGAATCCAATGAAATATTACATTATTCCTTTTAATAATATATGTAACTCATTCAACTGGAGAGAAAAATTGAATTAAACTTCTTACTACGTTTAACAACTCACTTGGTTGCCGTTACTTTTTAGAATAGTCAAATCAACACCATGATTAATTAATTTTGCCGAACACTTAGCTTATTTAATAGAAATAAGAGATTACAAAAACATCAAAATTTTATGCTGAAGGAATCAAGGCTATTAGTTCGCCATATACAATCCTAATTGAGTTCGCTCAACTCGATTGGTTCCGACTGATTTTTGTTAATAGTAAAGCCCTATGCACAGTTGCCAGGCAACAGGCAATAGGAACAGGGAATAGAAATTAGGATTGGTAGGAAAATTATAATTATTTCTATTCCCTGTTCCTATTGGCTAATGCCTATTCCCTGTAGCCTGGCATTGTGCAAGGACTGTAATGCTTGCTATAATATCCTCTCTGTGTGGGCGAATAAGTTTCATTTTATCGTGCACGCGCATCCAGGTAGAAATTCGTTCGCGCCTCGGTGGAGTTATTCGTGAGTTAAATTTCACTTCATTAACTCGCGGCCGTGCGCGAGATACCGAATCGCGCGATAGAACGAATTAGAATGCCGGCCGGAGGCAAACAGATCGGAACGGGAGAAGCTTGCATTCGCGAAATTGTCGGACGATTATTCACGGTATGGAAACGACGTTATGACAAGACAGACGAGCGTGGCTCTTATCTCGCAGTGCTGCGTAGACGTATTCCTACACTCCCTCTGCACCCCCTCCCGTGACAGCTCGCCGTTCTTCTTACCGTGTGCGAATATTCCCCCGAATATATCGCGTTCATGGTGACATTAACATTTTGCCAACCGGCCGAGTTACGCTTGACTAAGCATTAGGTGTTGCAGTTTGTGCGAGCCGCGCTCGCAGTAGATACTTTATCTACTTTTATGTGTAGACAGACATTTGATCTGTCTTTATCTGAACAGATATTGTATCTTAAGCCTCTGTCACGCTTTCGTAATATCGAGGATTAACAAAATGATTTAAGGTGAAGATATCAATTCCCGGACACGTATCTAATCCTGTACATTCTTATTGTTTTGGTCTTTAAATGTGAATATTTAAACCTTCAACAGAATATATTTACATACTCAATACTTGTACATATATTTTATGTTGGAAGTTTAAATGTTTGGATCTAAAGACCCCAAAAGCAAAAAGAATGTCCAGGATTAGATATATGTCCGGGCATTGGTACTTTTATCTTAAGTGAGGATAATCAATAGAAGGATATATTAAGATATGAGGAATTGTGTGTGTTCCTTAGTATCATTTTTTGTTTTAGATATTAGACCGCCTTATTGACATTTATTGTATTTATACCCTGAGCATGGGATAAAAGGATAAATTTATTCATTCTGTCGATAGTACGTTAACATGTTCGACAACTTAGTATTTATTTTTTTGTGTAATAATGTATAATAGGCTGACTTAATTCGTTTCTATGAATGTGAAGTGAAACACATGTGACGCAGTCTCTTGCGAGAATCGGTACGTCACGCATACGCGGCGCGTGGTGGCGAACGTGTTGAAAGAGGAAATATTGGAAAAAATGCCCGTACAGCACTTCCATTGCATTTCATTATTCTCCGTCGCGAGATCGGAACTCGGGATCAGCGCGCGCGAATGCGTTTCTCAACGATTGACGCGAACCTCTCAATTGCAGAATCTCGCGATCTCGCGATATTCGCGGAACAGCGCGAATGACATTGGCAGTTCACTAAACAAATAAACGATGTTAATCCGATGGACGCGCCGTGCTGCACTTCAAGGATACGCGAAATCTTTTTTCGGATTGTAGCAGGTAGAGAGAAAGAGAGAGAGAAGGAGAGGGAGGGAGGGAGGAAGATCGAAACAGAGAAAGAGAGAGACAGCTAAAGTAACTAACGGGTACCGCCGGCTGTAAATATGCGCTCGGAAATAGTATTTGCCAAGAACGAAGAAGCACTAGCGAAGAAAGAGACAGAGAAGGAGTAAAAGGAGGGTGGTGGGGGGATGGAAAGACTACAGGAGACAAAGGCCATCTCCAAATGCACGCGCCGGCACACACACACACACACACGTGTGCACATCGGCTCCTTTATTTAATTACCTCGCGAATTCCGACACGTGCGCACCCGTGCTGTAATCCCGCCCCTGACCCCTCGCTGCGACGGATCGTGCAGCGACATCCGTCTGCGATGTGCTCTCGTCGGCGTGGAATTTTTTTTTCACGCCACATGTCGCACGACGCTAATCTCGCGAGTTCGTGTCGATCGCTCCTTCCGCATGACTTTTTTTCCTCGCACGACGCGCTTTAATATCGGTAAAGACATGCGAATTAAGCGCGATAGACTGATACTCCTTGTGAACGCGTTGATTCTCGGGGAAAGAGACAGAGAGAAAGAAGAGAGCAACGTCCAAAGCTTATCACGCTCCGTACGCTTCTATGGTATATTTGAGTTGCTCGATTTTTCAAAAAGTTTTATCAGTCCGAGATAGTTTAGGTAGTCGCTCCGTGAAACCACTTTTTTAGAGAATCTTCTCAAAAATGCTTCAACTGTATGTTACAATGGAACTTCTGTCTATATACACGTAAAGTTGGAAAAAGTTCGATATCTCGTCGAAAGTTCGAAAGTTCTTTATCTCGTCGGTGCACTGAGAAAAAAATACTTGAGAATTTATTTGTGGGATATGAAAGTATCGGTTTCTTTACAACATGGTCGAGATATTGTTTAGATAGCATTGTTTGGACATTAATCGATTAAAATGATATTTAATTTTATTAAATCATCAACAAATCAATACACAATCGTCATATATTTAATCTCGAATAACGTAATCAATGGATGAAATTATTAATCAGTGTATAATCAATGAAATGAAAAGTTTGATTAATAATTTGTTTCATCAGTTGGTTAAGTTATGTTTGATTTTATGCATAACGATTGATCAATTTTGGTTATTGATTGGTCGATTATTTTAAGTCAATTAACATTTTAGTGGACCAACACTATCGGGTAGTTGGCTCGTAAAACCATCTTCTTAGGAATCTTTTCAAATTTCAACTGCTGCATTCGCATATGCAGGTGAAGTTAGATAAAGGCTGATTGTTGGAGAGTTAAGACAGTCCTATCTCATTGCTGTGAGTTCCTTGATTTTCCGAAAGTTTCATCATTCGTTTCTTCTTTATACTATCTCGACGACGAGATATTATTTAAGGCTGCGTTCCAAAACGTTTTTTTTTTTTGAAGAAATTTTACTCGATACTCTATAGTATATGTATTTGAGGAAATTTTACTCGATACTCTATAGTATATGTAACATGAACTATTGAGTAAAATTTTCCTCAAAAAGAACTTTAACTGCATGCCACACAATGTGGCATGTGGAACTTCTGTCTATGTTAAAATAGTAAAATTAGAAAAAGGTCGAGCCGTTCGAGAGATACCCTTACCTCATCGGTACACTGAGAAAAAAATACCTGAAAACTTATTTGTGGGATATAAAATTTATTTCTGTGGAATTTGAGATCCGTTTCCGCGAAACAGAATTTATTTCTATGAATAAAATTGATATCCCACAAATGTTGAAGCATTTTTCCTCAATGTGTGACGCGGCGGAGTCGTGCGAGACAAAAATCAGGATGTCCAGGTTTTCTCGACGGTATTGTTTTCTAAAATAAACGACCCACTCTCATCGGATCTCGTGCCACCCCGGGATTATCCTCCGTGGAGGATCCACTCGAGCAGGAATACCCGACAGCGCGATTCAATGCGGTTCGTTTCGGGTTTCGCGCAGTTCGGTAGTACACGACGCGACACGTGAAGGCAATTTCCTGTGTCGCACATCAAGCACCGACCTGCGAGATTCCGAATTTAGGGCAATCTTCTGCCGGTCGCACGTGAGTGCGCGTGTGAGTGTGAATACGAATGTGTGTCCGGTAACTCGGCCTCGCTAGCGGTGAGACGACGCGTCTCTCCTCCTTTTTCTTCTTTCTTTTCCGTCTCTCGCGATATTCAAGCTCGACGACGTCGTCGCCGACTGTCGTTGGTCATACGTGGATGCGCGCGTCCGTGAGAGACCGGATATTTTCATTGCGCATTTAGCGGCCACGTACTGTAGCCTGCCGAGTCTCGAATGTTTAGAGGATGAATCTATTTCAGTTGAGTTGCCAGCCTTGCGTTACACATTTTAACGCTAAACGTGGCCGTCGATTTTTCTCTCGTTACGACATTGAACGTTATTGGACATTGCACGGGAGGGTTCGCAACGTCGGCCGCGTTGCTCCAAAGGTCGTGTCTTTGCGGTTGGTCGAGCAGGGGAGAGACGGGTCATTAATCTGTAAAATCGCGCTGCGAAAGTCCGCCTGTCTTTCTCGATTCGTTTGAACTTGTTTCATCGTTGTTATTGCTATCGTCGTAAAATTACAGTATCAAGAGCAGTTCCACAGCAGTACAGAGACTCCGAAGTATATCTTTCCCCTTCGTTGTTTTCACACGGAATATTTTCGATGTTCCGAGACGTAAGAAACTGAGAATTCAGGTATACTTCAAACTCGCTCTCTTCCGAGAAATTTACATAGATACGGCACACGTCTCTGATTTATTATAATTTACGTATGTCCACGATATTCGCGAACGCGCGTGAGAAAATGTCTAGAGTTAGGAGGATTATAACTGACAAATATCGCATTGACAGTACAGCCGACCGAATAGGGAGTAACTGTAAAGGTGATGAGCAAAAAGAACCGGTACTTTAATAATTGGTTGCGTAAAAAAATAACCGGTTTAGCAAATCGATGTTGGATCCGATTACGTGCGATTGTAACGATTCAAACGTCGCTCGTTCTTCTGGCCGCGTGGGAATGTCTGATTTCCGCGAACGGGCCGCCATGCGGCAACAATTCGCATATTATTTTCACAAAAGTATCCAGATACACGCGAATATCTCTGCGACCGTTGTATCGCGCGGCTAATTATTACTCCCGTTTCGACTGTGCGATTATGCAAATCGGCTGTTCTCTTTTAATCAATCGTGAATATTCATCCTCTGGAAGCGACGAAACGGCGAGTTTCTTCCTGCAGATGTTTCTCGCGAGATTGTTAAACATTCAAGAGGACCCAAACGGCTCGACATACCTCGTCGTCCTACTTGAATTCCATCCCCGGTCGAGCGTTCTGAGACACCCGGTAGAGTTGGCCGGACGGGCACGACCTCCGTCCGACGCACAGTCGGCGGCGAAGTCGTCCGACCTCGGCCGAGCGACGCGCGACGACGACGCGGGGTTCGAGAGATCGGTCGAGGTGAAGCAGGAGGGCAGGAGGAAGGGTTGGCTTGGGGAAGAGTGTGGAGGGGGCAGCGAGGAAGGGTTCATTGACCGTCTGACCATGAGCCGCGCCCCACATACACGCTCCCTTCTCCACCTATCCTCGCCCATGGGTTTCGGTCGTTTTGCTCTCACGACGGTCTTGCGAGCAAGATCAAAGCCGTCTTCCCGGGGAAGGTCCTTGCCTCGTCCGCGGAAGACCTTCGTCGTGGAGAGGATGGAATCTCTCGAAATCACAGGGTGTCCTGAAACTATCGGACGCGCTCTTTTCAAGTCGGTCTCGGAGACTTGCGTCCGTGAATTAAAGGTTGGAACCCTGATCAATTTTTTAACAAGGCGAGTCGAGATCGGAATTGATTTTTCACTCATTTCCAATCTATAATTCGCAATTTTCGACAGTTAGACGCGAAAGAAATGCTGTTATATTGATAGAAATAACGGCGCTATAATTGGAGTAAGTTCTCTTGATTTAACGACAATATTATCGAAACTAATGTATTACATTTTGTTTTGATAATTCGAGTCTTAATTTCAATGATGTCGCGGTATTTGGAGACTAAGGATTGAAGATTGAAACTTGATCAATTTGAACCAAGCAAGTCAAAGTTGAAATTGACTGTTTCGCTAATCTCTGACTTTTAATTCACAATTCTTAATTTTCGATGCTTGCACGAAAAATAATGCTGTTGTATCGATAACAATTGGTGAACAGCAACATAATGGAGTATATCGTCTTGATTGAATAGCAATATTACTGAAACTAATACATTATGGATTGTTTTAGTAACTCGGGTATTAGATTTAATAATACAGTTATTGAATCAAGAAGATTCATTTCAATTACGTCGCTGTTGACCAATTCTATTGATACCACAGTATTTCTTTCCGTGCAGTCTGACGTGGGCTTGATCATAGCATGTGGGCCGCAGAGACAGTTTTTTTCCGAGAACGTGTTAACGATATCATTGACACGTTCTCCGCGTACTTCGTATCGCTAGTGCAGTTTGTACAGTCGTTGCGGTCGCTGACTGTCAAACGGCTTGGACGGGGACGACTCATTCCTTCCTTTGATCTCCCTTTTTACTCGCGTTATTTGGCAGGGTCTAATCGTGGCGGATCGTCAATGACTGTCGTTTGATTCATGAAACGTTTGCCGCTACACCACGATCCTATCCTTGAGCCATTTGATTCGAGTACGTTAACCGGAGTGGAGGATTCGCGTGCGCCACTTATTGAACGCGCACGAGCGGGCGAGCGCGAGTAGAACATTCTCTAAAATTGCGATCGCATGCGCAATTACCATTGTAAACGATATATGTGGGTCACGGTAGCGATGAAAGGAACGTCCTCGAATATTATCGAACGAGTTCATTGCGAACGCGGTGCGTCGCCTATCAAAAGTGATTGGCCGTGATTGACGCCGACGTGCTGAAATTTTCGTCGCGTGCACGCCGCAAAACTCGCCAGAGCTGTCAAACTTAAGCGACTCATATTCAATATATAAGGCTCTGTGGTAGATACGTAGTAATTGTATGCATTATATTAGGATTGTGCCTCCATGAAAGTGATCAAGTATTTCAAAGTGGAGAAACATGTGTTTTAGTTTATAGACAAAACTATTATTTCTTGATCAATGATATAAAAAAATCGGATACTTTATTCACAAATAGCACATTGAGGAAATACTATTTGTATACTATACACAGCTCAAGTAGAAACTGATAAGGATAAGAATCTTATAGATACTTGATTCATTTATATGTGAGCACTTCTAATAAATAAATAAATAAATAAATATATATATATATATATATATATATATATAATTTATTAATATTTAAGATTATGACAGACACACGTGAGAGATTCATTTTAGATTTCATGTGATTTTTGCAGCTTCCTCAAGGAAGATCTGTGTGCTGTGATTTATCACTCAGGGGGCCAAAACACGCGCAACAACGGACAACCCCACAGGACCGGGGGGTGCTTCTCGTGTCTCGGGAGGAAGGTCAGGATCCACAAAGTTAACGTTCGGCCATAACAAACGATACTCGCGGGAGACCACTTACTGCTAAAGCATCCGCGATTAGACCAGATAAAAAAATATCTTGCTCTCGTTAGTTACACGTGACCATTGAAATCAGTAAAATTCGATGCCTTCCAGGGACGATATTCGCTCCCTATCCACTGAGCAACGCTGGATCCCTCCTTCAACTGTTAGACGCGATGCACTCACCCCAGAAAGCCGAAATGATCTCATCTTTAGAAAGGTGCGGGGTATTCTTAACAAGCTCACACCGGAAAAGTTCGCAAAGCTGAGCAACGACCTGCTCAACGTTGAGCTTAATTCCCATGTGATTCTTAAGGGTGTTATTTTCTTGGTAAGTATGACGCAAGTTTCGCAAAACGGCGCGCAAATAGATGACGATATTGTCGCGTTCGGTGATGGACGCCTTTGGTAAATCCGATAAAAAGAAGAAAGGCCAATATTTCTCGTTAAATATGGAAACGGCCGCTCCTGTGCATTTATTAACGGAGAATAACGGAACTTATTCTTGGAACAGTTTTTGCAAAGCTTTAACGTTACATTTCTCAACGATCGTGTGTGTGTTCTCTCTTTTCTCCTCTACAGGTCAAGACCTCCTTTGAGATCTCCGCTTAAGGTCATTTCAGTTTTCGATAAGCAAACGCGTGCATTACCGAACGCTCCCTCTCTTTTTTTCTATGCACATTGTACACAAGCTTTCCGGATAAAAAAAAGAAAGAAAAAATTATTTTCCTCAGATCTTCGAAAAAGCACTTGATGAACCCAAGTACAGTTCTATGTACGCACGGCTGTGCAAACAGCTGTCTGACGAAGCCGCAAACTTTGAACCCCGAAAACCGATCGATGAAAGTCAAAAAGGCCAGAGCACATTCAGAGTTCTTTTACTTAACAAGTGCAAAGACGAGTTTGAAAATCGTTCAAAAGCAAGCGAGGCGTTTGAGAATCAGGATGAGTTGGGTCCCGAGGAGGAGGAGCGCCGGCAGGTGGCCAAGCGCAAGATGCTTGGTAACATCAAGTTCATCGGGGAGCTCGGCAAGCTGGGAATCGTGTCGGAGACGATTTTACATCGTTGCATCCAGCAGTTGTTGGAGAAGAAAAGGCGAGGGGGATCCCGGGGGGACACTGCGGAGGATATCGAATGTCTCTGCCAGATTATGCGTACCTGCGGCCGTATCCTTGACTCGGATAAGGGCCGCGGACTCATGGATCAATACTTCAAACGTATGAACTCCCTGGCGGAGAGTAGGGAACTTCCTCTACGCATTAAATTCATGCTGCGCGATGTGATTGAGCTGCGCCGTGACGATTGGAAACCACGCAAGGCCACCAGCAGCGAGGGCCCGATGCCCATTCATCAGATCCGCAACGACAACGAAGAGCCTTCGAGGGGAAACGGTTTCCACAGACGGGACGATCGCCTCGGTGCGGAGTTTTTACGAAAGATGGGACGAGGCGCACTAGATGTCGATGGGATGATGGGAGGTATCCCACTGACTTCCTCCTCATTCGGTATATCATCACCATTCAGCCCGAATGGATTCGCAGGGACACCCGGCGGGGTTGGTTACGGCCGACCTAACCAACGTAATCAACCGGGTTACTATCCGAACCAGAGTCGTCATCAGAACAATTACGAAGGGAAACGCAACCAACCGCAACACAATTTACCGCAGAATTTCAACAATAGTAAGCATACGCACAGTTCTCATTTGACTGATTAACTCGCACGAGTGCATCCTACATCTCGACTTCACACCTGTGTTTGTCTGTGTTTTGTCTATTGCAGATAGCAATAAAGAGCAACTGCGATTCAACAAGAACAAGATGCTGATCGGAGGTCATCCGGAAGAAGTATCTCTGAGACCCTCAGCCAATTCGATGATGTTCAAACAGACTAACATCAATTTGAACCTACCTCTCAATAATGGTAAGTCTTTTTATCTCTTTATGTCATCGTCTGAATTGCTCTGATGTTAATAATTTAATAATAATTGAGTAGTAATTCACTAATTGTCTGTAGCACAATTTTAGTTGTTGAAACTTTACATTATGTTGTTCACGAAAATTTGACAAATTTTATACTCTACTTTGCGAGCTAATAGACATTCTAATGGCAAAAATAATAGATTTGTTCCCAGGACGAGGTTCAGACTTGCCTCTCTTACGTACTGCCACTCTGAAGCCCAGCTCGCCTCTACTGCATAAAGAGGCACCACCTGCTATTGTAATTAAGCAAGGTCCCGTAGACAAGAGAGAGAAAGCTCGGGACAGAAAAGACAAAGGACCCACTCGCGAGGAAGTGTTGAAGAAGGTTAACGCCCTAATGGACGATCTCACGTCCCACACGAACGTGCAGGACGCTCTGACAGCCTTCAAAGATCTTAAGATTCCCGAACGATTTCTGCGCCATGCAATTTACACGCTGTATTCGAACACGCTGGATCGCGGGGATTCGGAGCGCGAGCTCGCCTCCAAGCTCGTGGCCGACTTGAAGAAGGAGAACCTGCTCACTCTGCAGCAAGTGAGCGAAGGATGGAAGGAACTCGTATCCAGTATATCGGAGAAGGAGAGTACCGTGCCTTGCGTAGCATCCCACGTTGCCTTCCTGACAGCCAAGGCCATAGTGGACAATCTGATCCAGTTGACGGATCTTGCCTCGGAAACGGAAAATGGTCGTCATCACCCGCTGTTCCTGCTGACGCTCCAGCAACTACATAAGACACAAGGCAAGGCGAGACTCACGCAGATTTTCAACGACAGCAAGGTGGATCTCATCAGTCAACTGCCAGAAGCAGAGAAGACGAAGGAGCGACTGGGCGAAATCTTGGAGGACAGAGAATTGACTTTCCTCTATCCCCTTCTCAGAATCCAAGGGGACATGTGGCGTCAACTAGAAGCCGATCCAGCGCCTAATGCTCTTTACAAATGGATTAAGGAGAAGCTGGACCCCCAACATCACTCCGATCCCGCGTTTATTAACGCTATGATGAACGTACTTTTCAAGTACATCACTCAGGTTAGTTTCGTCGACTATCGTCGAGTACCTCTTGTCGTCGGTTAAATTGATTAACTAAGTAAAACAGAAACATGAAATTAGGTGTACTTAACTATATATTGAAATTATTATATCTGATAAAGGATCGAGTAAGTCATTTCTGAGTAGATATTAAGGTGTCTGCTTTATAATTTCTTAACCTTTGTTTGCAATGATAGGAGACAACACTGGCACCTGGCGTTGATCCAATCGTGAATCCGGAAAAACAACTGCAAGAGAAGGAAAGTGCGCTACTGCAGAAATATGCACGCTTCATTCGCACATTCCTAACTACCATCGACTCGCAAGTTACGGCTCTCCACGCGCTTCAAGTGTTCTGCTTCTCGCACAATTTCCCGAAAGGGCTGCTGCTGCGATGGTTCATAGCACTTTACAACCTTGAAGTCATCGAAGAGGAAGCCTATCACAAATGGAGAGAAGCCGTCACCGATGCTTATCCTGGCAAGGGCAAAGCATTATTCCAGGTATGTAAATACAATCGTCAAAACAATTTCGCAAGCTATTGCCGATTCACGTTTCTATTCTTAAACTTGATTACTTTCTAATAGAATTAGCGATTTTATGAAGAGTTCCTTTTTCTTCTTGTAAATTAAGTCTGTTCTTCATAGCTGCATTAAGCTGCACTTAAGATAAAGTATTAGGTTGATGCACAAAAGGTTTGTCATATTTGTGAAATAAAATAGAAAACAAACTTATCTAATTTCGAAGAATTAATTATTTTTACATTGATTCAGTATTTTTTAGATATTTAATGATTTCGTATCTTCCTTTCAATATCCAAACATTCTACGAGAATTTAATAGAGAAAATTGCACTACAATCTCTAATAGATAAGTATTTAACATGGAAGAAAGCAGAAATATATGAAATGATTAGAACAGGGCTCGGAACAGTTTGCCAATTTCGGCCGATTCTCGGGAACTACGCCTTCTATCTCCCCCTTGCCGCGCGGCAGACTATGTAAGTGACGGTTGTGTTTCTAAGCTTGGAGCCGCGACTGATCGCGACCGTCACTTGCGTGGCCCGCCGCGCGGCAAGAGGGAGATAGAAGGCGTAGCTCCCAACAATCGGCCGAAATTGGCAAACTGTTGCGAGCCCTGGATTAGAAGATAGTTTAGAAAGCGCAGCTTTAAAGAACAGACTTATTTTGCGTGTAACACAGTAGCTCTAGCTTGATTAATTTCTTTAATTAATTTGTAATAAATGAAGCTACAGTTTACATTGTAAATAGTAGCTCTAGCTTGATTAATTTCTTTAATTAATTTGTAATAAATGAAGCTACAGTTTACATTGTAAATAGTAGCTCTAGCTTGATTAATTTCTTTAATTAATTTGTAATAAATGAAGCTACAGTTTACATTGTAAATAGTAGCTCTAGCTTGATTAATTTCTTTAATTAATTTGTAATAAATGAAGCTACAGTTTACATTGTACTTTATAAATAGGTTATTAAAACTTTTTTATCACAGTTATCTTGATTGATGATGTTTATTGATTATTGATGATTAAAGCGAGAAAATACATGCACAAAAAAGAAGTGAACTGAAATGTTCGCGAAACCACAAAGAAACCAACTTGGGAAATTGCATTTCTCGACATAGCGAAAGTTTCAAATATTAGATACATGTATAAAACTGTTGCAAAATACGTTGAAATAAAAAGATGTGTCCATAAAGTTATTTACTATCGATTTGAACAGATTTGTAAGATATTTGGAAAATATTTTTTACTCTAACATTCCATAAATAATCGTGAAATTAACACGTGACACGTAACCTACTTTTTTTACCATGTGATTTTGTCACGTTACTCCTATGGTTATTGATTATTAGTATAAAGAGAAAGTTCTCGATATGTTTTGCACATCTGCTCAATCAATCGTGTCATTTTATGAACTTACTTTTTCTTCCAACAGTTTTTCTCAGAATTTTCACGCATGTATTTTCTCACGCGTCTGCTATCATTAATCAAGATTGTTGGTACAAAGGAAACAAGAGTTTTAAGAATGTCATCGAAAGATAAGCAACAATGATAACACGTTGTATGAGAAAATTGCCACAAAATAACAGAAAATATTAATCGAACATTATGTTGAATTTTTCGATCAATATTTGATCAAGAACAGTCATGATTAAATGGCTCGAAAATTAATGCGGATGCATTTGTCATGTATAGGTAAATTCATGGTTAACATGGCTTGCCGAAGCATCGGAGGAAGAAGAAGAAGACGATGAAGACGAGAAGAATTAATGGCAAGAGCCTCAAGAGCATTATTCAGACTACCTATGATTTTGAATAGGATTTTACTATCATTATCGCTGAACCACAGAAAGGGTTTCAGTTTTACTAATTGAGTTATCTCTATCCAGAGTTACAAACATCTTGTTAGTCTGTCTCAAGCCCTCTCGCGTGATCGAAAGAAAGGACTTTACAATCATGTTTGGAAAAGGAGTAGTTCGTAGGCAGTGGAGTGGTTACGACAGACATTGCAGACAAGACGTTTTAGAATTTTTTTTTTAGATAATTAAATATCAAAATATAATTTATGAAGAAAAAAGAATTATTGGGCCGCACAGCAGATTAAAAATATCAAGAGTTTACTACGCCGCTGTATGATCACCGGCGAAACGTAAAAAAAAAGAAACAAGAGAAAATTAATCTGGTGATTTGTGTTGTCCAAGTTTTCGTCTAGTATTGTGCATGTGTCACGTTTTGTAAGTCTCTTTATTTGTCCGCAGAAACAAGTGCAGTCGTTTGTATCTCTGTGTACCAACTTTTACATTTATTATGAGGAATTATTATGATTATTACCATATTATTAGTATCAATTATTAATATTATTATTCAATTATACATTATTGATTACACAATAATCGAAATGTATCTACATCTTCCTAACGAAAAAAAAAACACGAAAAAAAATAATACGAAATTAATCAGAACACTGGGTCAGACTCAGTAACGAGAAGGAAAATTTCATCGAGTGAGGTGCACATTTCGTTTTTTTCTTTTTTCGATGCGGGAACGAAATCTTTAGATCGCGGTTATTAGAGACAATTGAGTTTAAACCAATCAGCTATAAAAGAGAGGAAAAAGTAATCAGGAGAAAAATCAACACCGTTTGCCTGTGTACCTATCTGCTGCGCCACAATTCTAATAAGTATACTAATTGATTATTACAGTTATAACAACCAGCAGCCAACATCACATCCATTTAAACGTAATTAATTAGCCAACACTAGTGACACGACTAAATCGTATTTAAAAAAAAGGTGGAAAAAAATAAATACGCCTTGGTGTAATTTATTACAGATGGCCCCCTGGTTGTTGTGTTGTTGCGCTTGATGACCAACCACTATCATTACCATCACCACCATCACCACTACTATCACCACCACCACCACCACCACCTCAACCACCATCATTACCATCACAATCACCAGTACCACCTCACTTCACCTCACCTCACACTTCCCGTCTCACACAAACATTATCGTATTTTCTTTTCCTCTTTTTCTGTTTTCCGTTTTTGATATCTCGTTCGTACCGAGTCACGCGGATCGATATGCGTGTCGATCATCTCTCGAGGATAATCGCGCGCGTATCGATTGAAGTCATGATGATAGATAGCAGGTACCAGGAAAAATTGAAAGATAGAGAGAGAGGGAAAGAGCGGCGGATGTATTTCCCGTATCGTCGTCGCTCTCGGTGTGATTAAAGCGATTGTAAATCTGCAGACCGGCTGCGAAATGCCGACAATTGTGAAGCGCTGAGGATGCAAGTGGCCGTGAGTCATACGACGTATCACACGAGCCACACGAGATAACGAAGCGGAAGTTACTGTTTTGTAGAGTTAATTGTTTTTCCATTCAAGTTGAAATGTTTCCCCGAAATCGGACTCCGTCCACCTGTGTGTTCTCAGCGCTCCAATTGAGCCTGAGGTATTTTGTGCAATAACGTCTTTTCGACGCGATCATCATTTCTTTTCTTCGTTCGATGGAGACGCTCGTTTTTTGAGCTCCACGTTACGGACGATCTTGTAATTGGCGACGGTTGTTCTTGACGAAATTTTCCCGCGACGTCGCGAAAATTCTTTCGCGTGCCGTGTAACGGAGAACAAACGCCCCCGAAGATTCGCAGGTGTAACGCGATACACGTAGAACTGCCATTCCGCCGAGTCTTCGAGGTATCCTCTCGCGAGTTAGGATTCCGTTGCAAATTCCAGATCGTCCGCAATGGGCACACCGCACCCTTCCCCCCCTGTACGTTTATCAGTTCTTTCTTCGTAGTAACTTATCACAAACGTGTATCCTTATCGGAACTGTAACTGCCGAGAATGTATATGTATAGATCGAAATGTGTCGATATACCGCGTGAGAATTTTGGATACAACTATTGTCGTGTTGGTGTGTGATGTTTGTCGTTAGAATATTGTACATACATATATACATAACACACATATATCCCATGTTATTTCACGGTTTCTATCATAGTTTTATACCGCCGGACTGAAAGTGTGTTCCTCTCTCTGCTTAAACTTTTTATTTCGTTTTCTTCTCCTCGAACGGCATCTCTGTTCGCTCCCCTCACCGATAGAACGGCTGACAATGTACTGCTGTATTGTATCGCGGAGCGTCGCCAAGCTAAGATCCGTATCGTTATCGCTCACGAACTTTAATCACGTCTTCATCGAGATGCCGCACTTTATCGCACGGGTTATATGCATTATTCGCGAACCGGTTTGGCAGCACTCGAGCATACGCACCGAATGCCGACGAACGATTTCTCCGGGTTTTTTGCGCACACCGAGGTGGCATAAAGTGAATGAGAGTAGTTCGTAATGTTCAACGAAAAGAAAAGAAAAAAGAAAGAAGCAAGATTCGTTCGAGAGAATCCAGTAATAAAATGTCATGTACCACAGCGTGTGTATTCTCGCAAAAGTAATAATAATGTGTCCTCCATTTTCGTTGTAGTAGACTTCGAAAAAAAAGAGAGAGAGAGAGATAGAAAGAAAGAAAGAGAGAGAATATGCGTATATCCGACCCCACGTCACGCGCGTTGCGAGCAAAAGTTTTATGTTTTGATGAAGAGAGAGAAAGGAAAAGGGAAAAATCACGAAATGTCCCTTTTTGCGCGTAAGAACGGGACATTTGCGACACGTTCAATCGATGTAACACGTTGAATATGTTTAGTGGACTCTCGCGTGTTGTATTATTCACACACACACGACGATGTTCGCCGGTTGAATTATTAACACATGCATAAGCACCGTGCAAAACGTGCATAAGATTTGTTCCGTTTGTTTACGACAACGTTACAACAACGTACGCGAGTACACGATCTGCCTGCCGCCCATTTTTTCCGTTCACGATATCATGTCATGAGGTCTGCTCGTTTTTGAAGAATTTCCGAATTAGTGCGTACTAGTGCAATAAGTTAGAGCGAAAGAAAGTACCTAGATAGCACAGAGAATTCGAAAAGAATCAAAAAAGAATTCAGTCGTATGTCACCAATTCTGAGCTTATTTTCAGATGCAAAAAGAATCCCTCAAAGTTCAGTTCAGTGAAAAGGATTCTTTTTGCATCTAAAAATGAACTCAGAATTGGTGACTGAATTCTTTTTGAATTCTCTATGCTATCTGGGTATACTCGTTTCACTCCCACTTGTTGCACGAGTGCAGCTCTTCAAAAACGTACGGACTTACA
Organism: Odontomachus brunneus; assembly: GCF_010583005.1. Lineage (NCBI taxonomy): Eukaryota > Metazoa > Arthropoda > Insecta > Hymenoptera > Formicidae > Odontomachus > Odontomachus brunneus. The sequence goes on along the minus strand of NW_022639560.1, from coordinate 1,106,016 downwards.
AGAGTAATGACGTTACTGTGTGTACTCCAATTTTGTTAATTTATTTCTTTTCCCAAACATATGTGGTATATCTACAGTTCCAATTGAATTTATACATACATACATACATACATACATACATACATACATACATACATACATACATACATACATACATACATACATACATTCATACATACATACAAACATATATACGTACGTACGTAACAAGCGCGCGTACGCATAATCCAATACGCCTCGAGATCATTGTATAACATCTTCAGTATTATTTCTCGTATGATGAGCTACGTTGTGTAGAGGAATCTTAGTTTTTTTTTTCTCTTAGATACTAAACCGACAAAAGGAAAAGGAAAAATCGCATCTTTTCTCTGTCAATAAAAACAATTGTTCTTAGGACCATTCATTCTTTATATATCTGTGTGTAACAACCGTCATTCTCTTCTTTCACCATCTCGTCCCCTGTCAAGCGCGCCGACAGGATCGCAACGATGATCGATGTGTGATTGTTTTCGCAAAAGTTAAAAAATTTCACGCACACAAGCACATTGTGTGTCCTGCATTTCGGTCGATTTGTGCTGCAATTCTGAACAGAATCCTAATTCTCGTGAAATACGTAAGAGCCTGTGAATAGATCTACAATTTTATGCGTACCATATGTTGCACTTGTAAATATCGTAAATTACGTGAAGTCATAGATATTTACGAGTGATCGTATGACACACGATACATAGAATTATAGATCTATTCGTAAGTTCTTACGAATTTTACGAAAGCGAGTTACGAATCTTACGATTACGTTTAGAATTGCAGCATTAGTCTTTGCATAACGGGGACGATCACAGAAATAGCGAGGAATGTGCCTTTGTTGCATAATGTTTACTTATCTGTTTAAATATCTATCTAAAGCAGAGTGAATATGTTATTGTGTCTATTCCTATTAGTGTGCCTTTGTGTATTGTATTTAAATAAGCCATAAAAATTAGCATAAATATAGAAAAAATATTTTTTATTAAGTTTAATACTTTAACTTAATTTAAAAAAAAACGCTATTTGTGCTAGTTTTCGTCTTATGACTTATATTTAAGTAGAAAGGCACACTAATAGAAACAGGAGCAGTAATATGGACAACTACCCCGAGTACCCGGACTCTCCAAATTTCTTAGAGTGAAATTTCGCTCGAACAACAAAGTGACAGCCTGATTTTTCAAACTCGAGCGATTCTTCACTTATGTAAGGTGAATTCTTCATTCTAAGGAGTGAATCTCGTGTATTTCAACGTCACAGGAGCACACATTCGCTCTGATCGAGTGATGGATTAGGAATCCACTCCAAGTTCGACTTAAACTCTCGTGATTAGTGGCAGTATCTTCACTATCGCTCCAAGTGAATCTTCACTCGTCTCCAGTGAGATTTTACCTCAAGAAATTCAGGGAGAGAGTTGTGTAAACTTATCATGGCGAATACGGCAAGACGCTAATACTTACTTGAATGATACTTACCGTGTAAACGAGTCGAGTGTGTGAGACGTCCGCGTTTCTTGCGGACGAGTCGATGCGTCAATGGATGTGCTTGAAAGAACTATCTCTCCTCTCCCCGTCATCCGGCTACGTAAGCCGTGCAATTACGAGTATTACGCAAACGCGATTGCGGCGGTCTCGTGAATGAAGTTCGCAAAAGTACACATCACGATTCGAATGGACAAGTTCATATTTTTATTTCCACTTTCGGAGAGTCAGATTGAAAACATCGTGAAACACACAGCTAACATTCGCGTTTTTCTCTTTCGCAATTCTCTCTGTCTACCTTCCGACGTTCGTTCTGTTTTGTTCCTTTTTTCTCTGTTAGTTTTTTCGTTCTCTTTGTCGGGAGACTATGTCGGCCGATCCGAACGAATGAACACACGCGAAGCGTTTACGCTACATCAAAGTATATCGCAAAGTCGCAGCAGAATGTGCATCGGTGGCGAGTGTGTACGTGTGCATGTGAGCAAGCGCATGTGTGTGCGTGTGCGTATACCGCTTCCTCTCCTTTTATTTCTGATTGTGTGAATGGCAGTGATAAAAATGGATATATCAAATTTATGCGTTACGGCTATTGTTTTGTACTTATACACTACACGACGTGTGTGTGTGTATATACATATATATATATGTATATATATATGTATGTATGTATGTATGTATGTATATACAGAGTGTCCCGGAACGAACGGGTCAATTTGTAAGGACAGACTCCTCCGGCTATTTCGAACAGCTGACTTGCTGCTCCCACGCAAGAAGAATCGCTCCACGAAGGGGCGGGGGAGTGGAAGGAAAGATAGAGATCATGAGGCCACATTCCACGCTCGCAATTTCGAGTACGTATATTTCTTGAATTCTTAAACGTTGGCACGCAGCGCAGGAGGATTCGCAATTACTTTCGGCGGAATCGGAGGGTGACAATGAACACAGACGACGACGACTTTATCCCCGACACTTTCGACGTGGAGGAATCTGTCAGCGGGAATCGATCCGTTTATTTCGGGACGAGCACCCTGCGTTTTCTAGGTGATAACTCCGATGGTTGAAAGTGAGCACCGATACCGTTTGTCCAAATGAAATTTTTATTAAACACGGTTTTTCTGTAACATCGAGGACGAATTATAACATAAATAATCATCGATCAGTATCACTTTTTTTCGCGCTCAACAATGAGTCTATTTAGTAACACTGGAAGATAATAGAGTTTGGTAGAGGGCGGGGGGCGGCGGCGGTGACAGCGATCTCTGCTCTCTGCCGAAGGTGCATCATTTATCTTTCTCTCTCTCTCTCTCTCATACACATACGCGCGCGACTCGCTTCATCTTTTTCGTTCACTCGCTCTCTCAGACACGCGACGCACACATATATCTTTCGCAATATAATATTTCAATATTATTAACGTTCACACTCAGCTACACGAGGTTTTGGTATACAACAATACCTAACCTAATCTAGCCTAAAGTTGTAATTGTTTATATAGCGTGAAGCATTGTGGTGGTACATATGTATATACATCGCACACGCGCGCATTGCACAACTACAATTGAATTCCCGGATTACCTTGTAAGATTTTCGTTCTCTTTCCGTCTTCGTTCTTTCGCTCTTTTTTTTTCTCTCTCTCTCTCTCTCTCTCTCTCTCTCTCTCTCTCTCTCTCTCTCTCTCTCTCTCTCTTTTTCGGTTTCGATTGTGTGGAATAACGGGACAACGGGAGAGACAAGAATGTGAGGGGGAAGAAGGACAGTTGGCGGTACAAGTAATTACGTTCGCATTAGTATAGTGCGCCTGCGTTTCCTCGAGCGTAAAGTGACCAGAATGAAGGTCGCTCCCGTTGCAACAAAGCGGGAAGAAAGGAAAAGAAGAAACGGTAAACGGAGCACCATCACCACCACTACCGTCGCCACCACCGCTCCCCGGATCGCTCGTGCGTTCTCCCTTCTCTCTTCTTTTTCCCTCTTTCTTCTTAGCGACGCGCTGGTTTTACACGAGTTCCAGAAAATCGTGATTTTCCTTCCACGTCCGTTGACCGCACCTGCTAGTCCAGGAACTTCATTCTGAGCACACAGTGAGCGCTAAATATGCCTTTTTAATTCCAAGTTACATACATCTCTCATGTGAGCGTCACGTGTAACGTTTCAGCTTGAGAATCAAAAGGGTATATTTGGCGTTTAATGCATCCAGAATATGGTCCCCGTTCTCGTTACCGACGATGTTGAGTGACTATTGTAGTTTTCTTCAAATATAGGCGCATCTTCGAGGCGAGCTCCGTCTGACTGTTCACTTTCTTCAGTTCGCTCTTCAGACTGACTGGTATTTGTCGGTAAGTAGAACACAGAATCGTCTGGATTTTCCTTTTTCTCTCTCTTTCTCTAGATACTAGATTCATCGACAACGTCATCCGTCTTTCTCCGCCGGAAATGCGTCTATACTCTGTGTGTATGTGTGTCTTAGGTAGAAAATACTGCACAGTCAAAGGGGCAAGCGGGCGCTCCGAGTTGCTTTTCTGCTTCTCTGCGCTTGTTGTACCTATTCTCCCTTCTTTCTTGTTTGTTTGTACGTACTCGAACGTGCGTGATTGCTATGGAGAGAGGTGATGGGCCGATCGTCCCGGCTGGTATACGCGCGCATGAAGAGCTGATTGTCAGCTCCCAATGACAATCCACCCAACGATGCTCGACGCGTCTCGGAATTTGTCTATCTGTATCTGCCCCATGTAAGTAATGCGTTTGTGTGATGTGTGGTGCGGTCGATCGGTCGGTATCGTCGAATTTGTCACGAACTAGCGCGCAGCGCCGATAATCTATTATTCTTCTTTCCTTCCTTCCTTCTCTCATCGCCATTGCAAACGCCCGCTCGCCTGAACGTGTTAACTGAACGAACTTAATATTGGAATGTACAAATTATCCTCCGTTTATATGTCGTTATCATCGTATATCTATATGTATATAACTTTTCTCCTTCTCCGGTTGTCATTGATCTCGCTGACTGACTGATCGTTTTCGGTGTGTGTATTTGTGTTCGCCTGACGATGGTACAATACATACGGTGTCTTATTCGTGTTCAGTTTCCCAAACAAGCTTCTCACATATACACACCCGTTACTCCATTGACATACGACGACGTTCACAGTTACGATGTGTGGATATAATATGAGTCGGGGATAAAAATCTCGTTCGGCTAATCGGGGATGTGTTTACCACCGCTGGCCTTTCGCGGCTTCAACGCGATCACTCGATTAAGCGAATCTGTTTCTCTATCTTTCGTTCTCTCTCTCTCTCTCTCTCTCTTTCTTCTTTTCTCTTCTGATATCGCGTTGCGTATCGTTGTCCATGAATAACCGTGAAAATGTGAAATCCAGCCGCGTCCAGCAGCTCTCAATTGACTTAATACTATCGTGTGTATCCGCTGATCAACTACTCGCATTCATACCTTGTTCTCTCTCTTTATATACCCTTTTCTCGTTTTTCCCTTTCACTAAGGTCTCATCCATCGTACCGTTCTTCGTCGATCGACTTCTGACGTTGTACTAATTTCCGTTCGCGCGAGATCTCACAAACTTCTCTTGTTTTCATTCTCTTTCATTTTCTTTCTCTTTTTATGGATATTACGCCGTTTACCACACGCAATTGGCGTGCCGCCTACACTTATATACTTCTACCATCCGATGATATAATTTCGTTTTTCTACTTTTTCTTTTATTCGCTCATTCTCTCTCTCTCTCTCGCTCGCTCTCTCTCACATACTGCCTATGCTTGTCGCTTCGATTGCATTGTAATATGTATATGTATATAATTGTGCTAAATATTCTTTTTATCAATAACACGTTTTTTTTTCTCTTTATACACTCAGTAGAGCCGATTAACTTCAACTGTTAATTCAATGTCGTTACTACGCTACAAATGATTACTATACAGTGAAAGAGAAATGTTCGGCATGGGATTATATGGGAGATCTTCTCTGTATCTTTCTCTCTCTCTCTTTCTTCCATTTCTTCCTATGCGTATGGTATTCCCCTGTCGCCCATGTTGTTGTCCTCAGTTGCCGTTCCTTTTCCTTTCTTCTTATTTTTGGCTATACACTCACTCCTCGTGAGACCGCGGCGTCGAGACGTGTGCGCCGTGTCTCGAGTCTCGCCGGTAAATTTAGTCAAGCGGGCGGGTATTTCTCGCCGATCGCGCAACACCTTTCCAATGTATGATTATGCGACTTATGTGATGAGTAATGCGCGGTGGTTTAAATGCTCGGACGCTAAGATAGATCGACTTCGAGTACGATATTACAAGAAGGACGCGCGGAGATGAGTCGACGGTGTCTTTTCATATCTTTTTTTTTTCCTCTTTTCTTTTCGGCAGGTAGATAGGTGGATAAGGTAAAATGTATGTATGCATCATGGAGTAACGTGATTTTAAGTAAAATGTCAAAACAAGTTGGTTGTAGTATTATAATAGAGTCGGGGAGCGCTGTTGGTTGCAGGCGACATGTCTTGCATGGAGCCATGGGCAGGTTGAGATGCCGCTACTGACCGTTTACTTGGTGTATAGGTAGATGGCGACAATCAGACCGTAGAGACCCAATACTTCGGCGAAGATCAATATCAGGATCATGCCGACGAAGAGGCGAGGTTGTTGCGCGGTGCCTCTCACACCAACGTCACCGACGATGCCGATGGCGAAACCGGCTGCTAGACCGGAGAAGCCCACGGCCAGACCAGCACCCAAATGGGCGAAACCCCTAATGGACAGAAGTACGGTTCCGTTAGTGATCGTTTTTCTTAAAGATCTAATTAATAAGACAAGCGGGACAGAAACGCGTTTTCTGATGAGTCATGATATCCTCTCAAGTCAATGGAGTATTGCAGTGGGCAACAGATAACGCTGCTTATTTGTCGATTCTCATTATGTATGTATATATGCGTGTACAGCAAAGTCGAAATTTTAGATCAAAAGCGGACATCATGTTGCCGAAATGTCGCTTCTTTGCGTCCACACGAGAATCCATCCGAACGGTGGCAGCTCGGTGTGCAAGTGAGGCAGGGTCCGTTCTTTTTAACTGAATCAGATTGCACTTTTTGCTATTAGAGTCAAACAAGCATACGTAGCAGCTAGGCGTTTAAGGGAACAGGAACAAAGTTCCAGTGCAACACTAGTTTAGGTAAAAATAACAGGCCTATTATCTGAGAAAGAGATACGTACGTAAACAGCTTGTAATCCTCTCTTTCGAGAGAACCCGCGATGAGGACGGCCACCACGAGGCCGTAAATGGCAATAATACCCGCCATGACAACAGGAATGATGGATTTCATGATCAGCTCTGGCCTCATGACGGACATCGCCGCGATTCCTGTGCCGGCCTTCGCTGTGCCATACGCTGCTCCCAAAGCTGAAAACGAAATTGATCTCCGTTATGTAAAAGAAAATCGAGAGACAGAGAGAGAAAGAAAGAACAACCAAATATGCAACGCGAGGCGTTATTGGCGCAATTGTTACCGCAATTATCGTTCATTGCACGACGATATTCGCGCACAAACCTTCTTGCGATTAATTTGACTCCAACGCTACTCGAGGCCATTCCTTCGTGTTTACGTGCAGTAATGCGACGCGTGTCAACAAGATGGTGCAGCGGCGCGTTACGTTTTCGCGATGTAATTAATCGGAGGACCTTTCCTCCGGGAGAGAATGGACGGAGAAAAGGCCGGGAAACGCAGGCTCGACGTTTCCCGGCCACGGGCAAACGGCCATTTTAGACGGTGCGTGCTTTCTCGACACACTGTACGTCCCTGTTGGCAGTTTCAGCCGCGAGCATGCACGAGGGATTATCGATCGAGCCCGTCGTGATAGACGGTCCCGCCGGAGACGCGGACGAGAATAATTCTCATCCCGAGTCGTTGTGTTTTTCCGACTGCGCGCCGAGCTACATCCTCCTCCTCCTCCTCCTCCTCGTCTTCGATCAGTCGAAGATCGATCCGCGCAATGAACATCCGCGCGTAATAACGCGAGATCCGACGATGAGGCGGACAGCAGGTGTCTACTACCCAGCCCAGCCAGACTGGAGATCGCAGTCACATGATTCTCACGTTGGCAGTCACATGACAATCGTTCAAGTCCCATCCCGTGAGTAGGGGGGCGTGGCAGCGGCGATCGCCGTGCGTTTTTTCCTCTGTGCCGTTTTCGAAAACGCGACTCTCGCGATTCTTTTCGCCGTCGTCGACGTCATCGTCGTCGTCGTCGACGTCATCGTCGTCGTCGTCGTTGTTGTCGTAGCAGCACTTGATTATGTTGCGAATTACCTGAGCGATATCTATATAATTGCACGGCTTATCGCCGTGCTACCGCAATAGATATTTCGCGGCAAACGTGCAGTTCCACCAGCTGATTCAGCGGCTGATGTTCGGCTCGAAGTCCAGAACGAGCTATGTCGCAAAGACCTCTCAGTGGAAACAGATTATTCTCTCGTCACTTTGATACTTTGCTCGCGTCTCCTTGCTTTCTGTATTCTCTCTCTCTCTCTCTCTCTCTCTCTGTCTCTCAATTCTAACACTATTTCTCATTCGACCTCGTGAATTGTAATCGTCATGCTCCTATTATTTCATTGGCGTTTTCGCCGATTACGCGCTAAGGAAGTGTGAAAAACTGCCTCGAGTGGACGGAATCAATTTGTGCATTTTCGTCGTAGAAGACAGAGAAAGAAAGAAAGAGACAGAGATAGAGCGCGCACGCATCGGTCGATCGCGCGACAGTCCCGGCGAAGGAAGTCGAGTTCAATCGATGCCTCGAATTGATACGATTCCACGAAGAATTCAGTGACGATGCGAGGCGAAAGCGCGTTTTTTTTCACGAACATCTTGAGCCGGTGTTTCGCGAATTTTGCGCTTCCACCGACAAAACTTGGCGGCATATAAGGCATGAGAAAAGCGGTATACGTGTATTGATTTCGTCGATGGAAAGCGACACCCGCGGCGGTCACAGAATCGTCGTTTTATCAACGCAAATTCGGAGAAAATTGTTAATTAAGAATCAATACATGGCACGCGCCGAGACGTGTTCGCGCTTTGGAGAGAAGACGAGGAAAAAACGCGAGTGAGCGAGCGAGACGGAGATAGGTCGAAAGAAAGAGAAAATCGGTCTCATCGACGTTAATTTGCATTCACCGCGGTTCCCGTTCATAACGCTCGCAATAGCATATTGTTCATCAATACAAATCGCAATTTACATAATCTGCGAATTATTAGCCGGTAGAGGAGGCGCAGGCGGAGAATAATGGTAACGTATCGTTGCCATACCTCGCGGGCGGCGCGACTCGTGACACTCACGAGGCGCACGCACTCACGCATTGCGTTCGCGTCCGTCTCGTTTTCGCGTAGCTTTTCCGAGGCTCATAAAATTCTAGCAGCGTACCGCCACCGTCACCGCCGCGCTCTCTCGAGGTCAGCATTACGAAATAGCTGCGCCCGGTCCGGCCGCGAATATAAGTTTCCCAGAGCGACAGAGGATCGCGGCACTTGGACCGCTTCGTTTTCTGCGTTGCGAAATAACGTCGCGGTCCGAGCGGGGAAACCAGACGATGAACGACGCCGAGTGAAAATCAACTAGGACGTCGAAATTGGAACGGTGCAACGATCAAAACGAGAGAACAATTGACGAGACGGAGGCAGTAGGCCGATTCCAGTCGGCGCTTGATAAGATAACGCATCCAAATTCCATCCAGCCTCTCGACGTCAGCTCGGCTCGTCTCTGCGTTTCGCGCGGCGCGTGACGTTTTCGGGCCGTTGCGACGAAAGGCGAGCCCCGTCGAACGCCCCGAGGAAAATGCACCCCCGCACCCTGCGAGGATCGATAATCCGTCGTGCGCCGCGCCGTTCGCACACGATTTTCTGTCTGTTTTACGCCGCTCCCGCTTGAGAAAATGGCGTGACACGGTATATCGGTGCCGTGTCGACGACAAACCACGGCAACAACGACGACAACGACGACGATGACGATGACGACGACGACGACGACACGTTGACTGCGAGTATTGTGTTGATGACGATGTGATAACGCAAGCGTTACGCGCCCCCGAGACCTCGTGAGGCACGATCGAGCGAGATCACGAGGCGGCCGAGAGAGCAATCCCGGACAATCGAGACTCACCGGAAAATATGATCGCAGAGGCGGCGCCCATAACGCCGAAGAACGGCGCGTATATCGGGGCATCATCCGATGACATTGTGGCTGGATTTGTCGCGGCTCGGCGGTCGGGTCGGTCGCGGGTGTATTTACAGGTTGCCGATCGTCGCGCGCGGAACGTCGAACGTACGAGCGATCTTCACACTCACTCACTTCGCTAAACTAGTGGCCACTGTCAAATATGGCCTACCGGAGCACAGTGGGCACGGGTCATGTGATGAGTGACGAGCGCCCCGGTGCGAGTAGAAGGAAGGTCGCGCAACGCGGCGAGTACGCGTGAGTCGCGCCGCGATTGGCCGGCGGCGGCGCGACCGTGCGCGCCTCGGCGAATCTCACCGCGCGTCTCATCCCTACCGTCTGACGTAGTCCCCGCGAATTGGCCGAGAGCGGCGTGCGCCGCCGCGCATCCGGCTCGCGCACGCCGTCGTCGCGCACACGCGACCGCGCGAGGAAGCGCGTGACTTGAGTTTTCCGACGGGATTTTCCGGCCTGTGCGTAACTCTTCCGGCGAGTCCATGCCGGCGAAACGTTCCGGCGGCTTTTCGCGATCATGTAGGCTCGCTCGCTGGACATCGGGACGCTATGGAAACGGTTGGCCGGGCGATTTCGCGTGCTGCGCGTGATAGGCACATGACTGCCGAGCCGATGTTTGAACTGTGTCGTCGCCGGAAGGGCAAAGAGGGAGAACTTTGCACAGCGTGGAGGTTTCGTGGAGTAGGGTGAAACGTGATAATGGAGCAATGACGGGACACGGCAAATGATATCGGAGGGGAGAATTACCTTGAAAAGATTTAGTTGCTTGTTTCGTAATAAGGATCACTCGATCGACTTTCTTACGTTATCTGTTTCTTTTTGAATTACTCTGTTTCGCTGGATAATGAATCTGATTGGATTGATTATACCCTTCCGAAAACATGCCCAGATAAACGGAAAAATCTTTTTGATACATTTAAGCGATTATGTTAGGTTGTGTTCTGTTGAATATTTATCGATAACGAATGTGCGATCTTTATTCTTCGATTTCCTGTGTTCTGTCAATCATGAATAATCTTGATTCTTTTAGGATAAATATATTTGCCCTCCTTTTAAAGCTGGTTATAGATCTGTACTACTTTGAGCTTGAGATAAAGTAGATGCAAAGGAGAAAAAGATAAGAGAGAAAAAGAGAGGAAAGAAGTGTAAAAGTGTAATGTGAACAGTACAAGTTTGAAGTAAGAAAGAGAGATTTGTTTGGTAGAATTTTTTTGGGTTTAAGATCAAACGATGATGTTTCTCCAAGATGTTTAGATGAGATCAGGAAATTGTTTGCCACGAAAATACATTTTATTTTCATGAATAGTTGCAGCCTGATGCAACGCGGAATGAATCATCATTTTAGAAAATGTTGGTGTAGATATGAAGATTTTTATCGTAACGCTCTACAAGCTCTCTTTATGATTACGAATTTCTACGAATCAGTTGTAGTACGCAAAAGATATATCAATTGTATTTTGTGCTTCACGTGACATACTTTTTATCGAGTCATGTAATCTTTGGTGTATCAGGCCGACGCCTTAACGAGCACGTGACAAGAGTAGAGAAAGCCGTCGACTTGTAGCACTGCGACGTGATTCGCTAAACTGAATAGATATGAAAAAGTATAAGTAACAAAGTGTAAACAGTGCAATCGAGACGAACAGAGCTCGCGTAAGCCAAGAAAAGTCAATGGCTGCGTATAACAGAAAACTGCTTCGCAACTGTTGTAAAATTCGTGATTCTGATATACTCTTAATCTTGGTTGAATCTAAAAGCATACACCAATCAAATTTACAAATTTTACAACAGTTACAAAACAGCTTTCTTCGCTGAACGCAATCATTGAGCACGTTCAGCAGATAAAAACGTTCAGTGAGCACTCGATGTTTATTGGTTTATTCTGTAAGTTCCCTATATTTAGACCAATTACGTTTACGAATCACTCAACAGTTGTAAAACTGTTGTGTCTGCTGAACGCGCCCAATTTCAACGCAATGCATCAAACAAACCTTCATTTTCAAGTAGTACGACTCAATGACGAATCAGACGGATAGTCATTTCTTAGCAGCACGACGACGGAACAGCGAGCTAATTGGACATTTATCTTTGAGTACAATGTCAAAAGGCAAAAATCTGTCTGACCATATAGATTTTGAAATTATACTAATAATAAGTGAAAATTTGAAATCGTAACTGAATATAACAATTGAAAATCCGAAGAACAGAATTTAAGACGATCCAAACGATATAAGAGTATCTACAAAATTGAATTATAAATCTTTTCCTTTAATGTAATTGAATTATAAATCTTTTCCTTTAATGTCAACTCGTAAAAATTGAAAACTTTCCAATACTTTCACGTCAGAAAGTTTTCACTTTTCCTACAATCAAAGACTCATGATCCAACCTCTGGGTTGCCAAATAATAACATATTACTTGTCGTGACGTATTATTTTTTTTAATAACGAGACAAGTGAAAATAATTACGCGATAAGTATCAGTTTGGCGATTTTCGTTCGTTTCGTGACTCATCGAAAACGAAAAATACCGCGATTGTCCGCGACCACGAATCCTCCAATCCGAGTCGATCCACTTCAACTCCGAGGCGTCACCTGTCGGCGCCGGGCCGCACGGTCTATTTATAATGTGTCGTCGGAGGGTGTCCTCTGTATCCCGTATGCCCTGCTATATTCATTGAACGGCGCATTGGAGCGGCATCATTTTCCCGAGGCGCCGTAGATAGTCCCCCTTTTATGTGAATTCCGCACGACGCACCGAACAAATCTCGACTCAATAAACGCCGCTTCTTGTGCGGACAGCTCGTCGTTTCGTATAGCAGCTTCGTCGCGGTGCGAATAACAATACGCAGTAATGGGCGTGGATGTCGAGGTTCTCAGGCATGGAGATGGTAATTATACGTTCCATTTTTTATGGCTCGTCGAATTTCGTTATTCCTCCGCCGCGTCCGTGAGATCTCTTTCGACCCTCGCTCCTGTGCCCCAATGCTCCGAAAAATCATTGTACATTTTCTTGACGCGTGCGTCAAGTATCACGGACCTTCAGTTTCGCAGCTCGAAAAGCCACGTCCGAACGTGGCCTGCGCCGCGACACCCCAACATGATCTATTCAGACAGAATTGATTCCACACGATGAAGTTCTCTCAAATTTTTTGCGGTGCCTCGATTCTATCTATCATGATGTTACGTCTTATTTGAGCTTGTCATATAAGATATTCTTGTATAAATTATACATTGATATGTGATACTTAATATAAATCTATCTGTGCAAGTGTCTATATGCTGTTGCATATAGTCAGATACTAAAATATTAAAATGAATGCAAACTGCATGATCTACTTCATCAACTGTACTTTATTGTCTGTAAGTTGCTGGATACGTATAGATTAGCTAGAAAAAAAATTAAATGTTAAAAATATCTAAAAAATTGCAAAATACATATACTCCGCAAAGTATTTATAAAATATTTTTAAGTATATATACTCCAAGTATCATTGCACATCTCAAACTTCTACTTGTACACAGGTCAAACCTTCCCAAAGACTGGACAAATGGTAGTTGTCCACTATACAGGTAAATATTTTGATACCATTAATTATAATACATTTAAAATTGCACTTGTAATATTTTGTCTTGTAATATATTTGCAAAATATTAATATTTTGCAAATATGAATGTGATAAGAATCTGACTCTCTGTATATCTGTGTGCAGAAGTAATTTAAAAAAATTTTTATATTATATTCTCTTTATTAAATCAATTCTATATAATCTGGTGAGAGATTGTATATATATATATAATAATTTCTTATGTATGTATAATAGGTACCCTTGTTGATGGAAAGCAGTTTGACTCCAGTAGAGACCGCGGTGTCCCATTTAAGTTCAGAATTGGGAAAGGCTTGGTGATCAGAGGCTGGGATGAAGGTATTGCGCAAATGTGCGTTGGAGAACGGGCTAGGTTAATTTGTTCTCCAGATTATGCTTATGGTAGCACAGGCCATCCTGGAATATATCCTTTGATATGAGAAAGATGATAAATAAGAGTACAAAATAGAGTACAAAATAGGGTTGGGAGGTAACATTGCTTGTTATGTCATTATAATTGTCTTTTTCAGTGAGTTGTTTTTTGTTAATAACAGTAATATAATTATATTTTTTTGGGCAATGGTAATGAATGTAATCGTTACTTTACACATACAAAATTCATGACATGATAATAAGATTGACTGCAACAAATTGTAAAGAAAGAATTCTTGAAACTTTGTGAAAAAAGTAACAGAAATTGTAATAATTTGTAACTTCTTGAATAACGATAATCATAATGAATTATTTCTCAAAGTCTAAATAACGGTAACGAGAACAATTTTTTTCCAGTGAATAATTAATGACAGTAACAAATTACTTTTCAAAACTAACTTTTCCAACCCTTTATTAGATATGACAATTTGCTATATTAGCATTAAAACATACGAATCAACTATGTTAACCTTGACAAAGACACACTATTCCACCAAATGCTGTTCTTATCTTCGATGTGGAGTTGCTCAAGGTGGAACCCTGAAATACCTCTTAGAGTGTACCAAACTGACCAAATGCATTTCAATATGAAAAATTTACAAAGAAAAGGAAGAAAAAGAAACGCATCAAATTGCATTACGTTAGGTAGTCGTCGCACGAATGGCACATTTCTTACACTCATGCCTTAATTCAATCGCTCGGACATTTAAAGTCGCGAAATGCGATTTCTACAAAGTAATATATGTATACATACATATATGTATACATACACACATACATTTGTGTGTGTGTGTGTGTGTATATATATATGTAGCGACACATTGTTTCGTGCTGTTGACAAGCAGTGTACAATTTATACAATGTATAAATTGTAGATCAACAATACCCGAACAATACTGCGTATAGGTGTTAGACTGTAAGATCGTATATTATAATACGTAGTCTGATTGCATATGCAGTCCAAGAGTTGCTACTTAACTTGTGTACTTGATTAAAAACCGATTTAATCGTGTTCCTATGATGAGCGGTTGAATGAAGGAATCCTTTTCAAATACAATGTAATTTGTGTTCATTCCATTCACTGTGTATTTGATAAAGCGATCTTTCGGTTATTTTATACAAACACTGTCAACGATATCGAGAAACGATCACCGTTGGCAATGTAATAGTACAGAGATCTTTACAGGATAAAATACAATAAAATTAAAAAAAAATTGTTTTGCTCTATATAACGAAACATACATACTTCTTCCCGTACATACATTATATGACAAAGATAATATTCAACATTATTAAATATAAGAAGAAGGGACAAACATTATAACTTTTCTTAAAGCATAACGTTTTTTTAAGTATAACGTTATTTACAAAATATTTGGAACAGTTTTTATGTCTATAAATATATATTGTGCAATCTGTCAGATCTATTTCGCTGAATTTCCCTAAGATACACTACCCCGAAATATACTATATATATGTGTGTATATATACGTGAGGAAGATATACAAGCATAGAATATACATTCTTTAACTTTAAATTCACAATATAACTTCAGATTATAATTTAACTTTGTATGTATATATATATATATATAGGTTTTTAACCTTTTAATTAATGCGATTAAATAACAATAACATTTAAATAGCCTATCATCTAAAAATGCATACTGAAGCTATTGTCAAATTTGCTGGATTTTGCTTTGGTTTATGCGTATTACACTTGTCACTTATTCATTAAGAGCTAATAAGCAGAGTTAATTTCTAACGTCAATAAAAAATATATCAGAATTATATAAAACATAAAAATATTCTTTGTATAGATTCTAAATAATTGTCTATATACATACATATAAATAAATCTCTAAGTTGTAAAAGCTATTGCTCTCTGCTTATTGCTGTAACATATACAAGATCTAACGTAGTGCGACGTTGTTAAGAATATCGATTGTTTAATATACAAACAGTTCTGGGAAATGAATTTCATATGCCGGAGTTTGACTTGGTTTAGCATCTGCTTGTGGTCCAGTTGTGGGAACTGCATTACGCGGATCAACAGATAAGGTGTTAAATATTTCTGATAATTTGCTCTGCAAGACATCGTGCTGTAAATCGAAAGAAAACATCGAAGTTCAAAATACTTGCTTAAAATGTCTAATATCAGAGATGATATCGATGGTCGTGATAAACTTTTGTACCTTCGGCTGAGTTTTTGACACTAGGTCTTGGAATGGTGCATTTCTGAAGAACTGAGAAAGCTGCATTCGCTTCTCCTCTTCCACTATATGATTGTTGTTATTCTCTGTCAAAATTCTCTTCATGCTCTCGAACGTTAACTCTTCTCCAGGCAATTTCTGCAAAGAAACAACGGTTGTAGCATGAGACGACAATGCAAGATTGTAGTAATTATAATTCAGAATATTGAAGACGAATCCGTCCGTTATCTAATTTAATGAAAGTCAAATTATATTTACTACCTTTTGTACACCTGGTGAGGAACCTCCGCTATCCAATTCTGGGCCTCCGGAATTAATGTCAGCCAATGAATTTCGTCCCGCGCTGTCGACCCAAGAATGCCTAACGAGTATAAATTCAATACATATAAAACAAGTTAAACAATATTTAATACATATAAAACAAGTTATCGACAATGTTATTAATAATGTATAAAATAATATTTATTATATATCTGTTCAACACTCAATGTTAGTAGTTAATAGTTAATCGCTACAAACGCGATTGACGTCTCCATTACCCATTATCGTCTTACCTATGTTGCAAGGAACTGCTGCTATAACCGGAACCTTGTTGCAACTTTCCACTGTCAAGGCCAGCACCCTTTAGGCATTCGCTAACAACAGTTTGATCGACCAGAAGAGCCGGTACTAATCTGGATGTTAGAGTCTTGTCGTACTGAGATTGTAAGTCTGGTAGCAAGTGTGGACTATCGTTTCGACGTGCCTCTACCACCTTAGAACAGAGACAACCAAATTGTTGATTTTAATTTATATTAATATATAATGTCAGTGGAAATTCAATATATAAAATTAATCAATATATAAAAGGAATCTGCGAAAATATGACTGCCTACCTTCTTCGCGTAATCCATCAGAGCGGTGATATTACAAGCGTACGAGATTAAAACCAATAAACTGATAACAATGGCGTGTAAGTTGAATTTAAGCGCGAGACTGATCTGACCACTTGTCAACGCTAGGTCTTGAAGGCTCAGTACCAATCTCAATAGTTCCAAAACCGTTTCCTCGGAAGCCAATTCAATGGCGAGTAATGCCAATGTGGTATAAATAGATTCTACATTTTCTACATTGTTACTAGACAACTCTAATGATTCATACAACGCTAAATAAATCTCAGGACCGTGTTTCCGAATGAAAATTACATCGGGTCTGGATGCTTTTTCGATGACGAGGTCAAGTTCCGTTATGTTTACGCTGCAAAGGAGAAGATAAATTATTGTATCAGCAAAAATGCTCTCGCAAAGATTGTAAAAATGTTAATAAATTCATCATTTATCACTATTAAAGTCCATATTAATGGGAATTATTTAAATTAGAAGTTAGATTTGAGTTTTTAAATCATATAATATATGCGACATTAGATTCAATAAAAAAAGAAAAAACATTCAACTGTAAATTTTAATCTAAATATTTTACTAGGGACAAATTTCAAATAACGACTATGAATACGGAAAAGACGGAACTTACGTTGGCTTAGCGAGTTTCGTAATATTCCGGTGTCTATCGATTAGAGTGTGGAATATCTTCTGCACGAGAAGTCTCATTTCAGCGTCCGCCGCCAGTGACATTCTCAATAACGGGTCTAAGAAACTCGGCGGGAATGTTGTGTTCAAGTGAATAGTTTGGTATTTGGTACCGACCTATGCATTAAGAAGAAATAAAAGTGATTAATATAATTCATATATTGTAAAGTTTGTGCAGTTTATACCTTCAGTAGAGATTTCAAGAGTATGCTCTGGAGTAATACGTCTCCCTTGCCCACCGACACAATACGATCCGGCTGACTGTACGGAACTTTGCTCATGATGAACATCATGATTTCAATTTTCTGGTAATCGGGGAGGTGATTCGCAAACTCTCCGAGGGCGTTGATCAGGGCTTCCTGATACAGTTGCTCATCACTGCTTGACGATTGGTTTCTCGTTACACTAACCCGCAAGTGAGACAACAAGGAGTTTATAATCTCCAACACGGATGGCCCTGAAGGAAATGTACACTGTCACAAGAGTTCAACAACAATAAACTTAATCTCTACTTTACACTCGACAATTAGGGTATGTGCATCGGTTATAGAAATAGATTGACATCGAGTCCGTTTAATTTTGCTACTTTCATGCACTTACCTACGCTTTCACCCGCGGCGATTGATATAATCTTAGATAAGGTGTCCGCTATGCTGGTACGAATTTTTGGAGACGACTTCGAATGATCGTCGAGATGCGTCATTAAGGCTTCTACTACAGTGTACGAATATTGTGACTGAAAAATAGATCAAGGAAATATTAACGATCATCTTAGTATTTATATTAAAACAATCTGAACTGTGGCCTTGTTTACACTAATCTCTTAATACGGAAATATCAATTGGTAATTTTGTATTAAACAAATTATATTTACTGATAATCGTGAGGCGTGCAAATGATACAGAGTATACTAAATTCGTATGGTAGTCTTTTTTATGTATATCGCACCAAATTAGTACATCAACGTTAACATTACTGAAATTGAGATAATTTTTTATGAAAATTCCTATTTAAATCATGTATTAAACAACTGGAGTGAATTAGCATTATATATACATACCTGAATAGAAAACATAATTATTCTGAAGGTATGAATCGCGAAGTAATTGGGAACCCACAACTGATGGTTATCCAAATGTCTGTAAACAAATATTTATGAATATCTCCAACATGAATATATTCGTGCGTGTATCCATTAAACCCTAAAGATGAGATTTCAACTTGTACCTCAACACAGGTCTTATGACACATCTAATATGACCGAACGATGCGCGTCCAATTAGTTCTCGCATGCAAGTCTCCGCAAACTGCGGCGGATCCGATCGTTCCTCAGTCGGGCTGTCCGGTGTCGCTTGTTCTTTATCGGCATATCTTCAAGTACAAACGCCATGTCACTACGTGTGCCTTATATAGTGCTCATACATTAACGAATTACCTCGAATTTTGCATGTTATACAGCAAAGATGGTACAATCTTATCCATATGCACAGGTTCCCAGATATTCTCAACGAGATCATCAGAAAGAGTTTTTCTTACAACACCCTATGCGTATATTAATATATAAATATAATTTTTAAGGTGTAAGTAAAGTAAAAGTACTAACGCCCAGGCAGGTACCTCATTCTGGACACTCTTATTATTTTGATCTTTTGCATATGAATGTTTTATTAAACTTTCAACATAGGATATATGGATATTGTAAGTATTTTTACCTCAGTTATTCAATATTTACGTGACTATATGAATAATCTGCAAATGTCATACTTGTAGTCCTTGAATTCCAGCAAGCCTAATCTGCTTACGTATGGCGGGGTCATCATTATTAGAATGGCACATGGCAGAATATTTAGATACAAAAAAATCATAGCGTGTATGATAAGAGGGTGTGTCCTCCTCAATATTGGCAAATCTGACAAACTAACAATACAAAGTATACAATTAATAATAAAGAAATTGACGTTATTTTGCTATTAATTAACACTTACAGACTGTGTTGCTAGAATTTGTAGCTGAGGGTCTGTTGATTCCAATAGTTTCTGTACCATCTTTAGGAAACTCTCAACAAACAGATTCAAAGTTTGTGCATGACAGGCTACCAACAGCTGGTCCATTGCCTCCATAGCAATTACAACAAAGCCATTTCGTCTCCTGTTGAGATACGATTCTTTATCAGGATATAAATTCAAAAATTTTATGCTTTGGATTTACAATTCAAATTTTAATTCTCCAATTATAGATACATAACATATACACACTATCTGTAAGTGTAGTGAATTACTGCCAGTCATGTTTGTAACAGTCATTAAAATTAATTTCTCTAACTCTTATGTACAGCAATATATAATTACTTATATAATGTGTCACAATACAGATTTTTTGCTGCATATGTTTGGTGGAAAATTTAATAATAAAAATTATATACTATATTTTCTAACATGATATACCTGTAAATATCTCTAGAAGCTCGTTGGAACAGATATTCTCCAATCCTGTCTAACTTTTCAGGGCTACTCAATGAGTAGAATGTCAATTTCTCCATGTTATTTTTAATTAGACCATCCTGATAAGCAGATTAATGTATCATTATGTATTATTATGTAAAATATCGATTTTCTGTTCGTTTAACTTCTTATTTAGCGCATAAATATCATAGGTTCTCTACCCTAAATAGAATAACCATTTTGATCCGAGTCACTGTCAAGGACAGTGTTTCCATATTGATTTATACATTCATTCGAAGGTAAAGCTTTCAAAAAAGCACGGCACATATATCAATTAAAAAAGAAGAAAATCAACAAAATCTTACCTGTGGATTGACCGGAAAGATATTGTCAACGAGCCTCTTGTATCTCGGACGTAATGCGGAACAACACCAACAACAACCTAATAAAAATGAAAAAAAAGACATAATACACTAATGTCAGAATCTGACTGCAATCTAAGTTGTGCAAGTATTCTCAAAGATACGTATATCGTACGATAAATATCACTGAAATATAAAATTGTAATATTTACCGAACATTTTTCTATCGGTTCTTGTCGCAGGGTGATAATGAATGACAGATTCACGTACCGTGAGTGTGCGTGCACCAGAGAGGACTGCACGTAAGCACACAATAAAGAATCACGAATGCAGACACACTCTATAGATATTTATGATCTTACGCGGTGCATTTTCAATGGTTGCATTCAGCAGACAGCTGTTTTGCGATTGTGTAAAATTTGTGAATCTAATTGGTATATGCTTTTAGATTCAGCCAAGATTAAGAGAATACACCAATCAGATCACGAATTTTACAACAGTTGGGAGGCAGCTTACTCTGCTGAATTCAGTCAATAACGTAGAGCAAGTTATATCTTCATAATGCTTCTTGCGTCTCACAGATGTCACTAAGGTGAGAATCGTTTAATATACTGTAAAGTAGCAAAAAATATTCGAGGATTTAAAACCGCAAGAAACATGTAAAAAGAACTTCAGTTAAATTACGTTTCAGTCAAATTACAGTATAGGTATGTGTATATAAATAAATAAATAAATAAATAAATATATATATATATATTTGGGATATGTGATGCCTTCAAGATATCTCTATGATGTATTTGGGACATTCCTACTGTGTGGGATAGGCTCGCCTGCATATTAAAATAATTAAAAACGTAAATAAATATTGAGAAAAATTAAGAAAAAAATTTATAGCCGAGGTTGGACATCCCACATAACACAAGATTTAAAAGATATCCCAAAAATATCCAGAGATTGGTAAATATCCGCATAAGTCCTTAGAATATCCTAAAAATATTCCGAAGATTTCTAAATGTCTATGTAAGTCCCCAAGATATTCCTTCAAGATCTTGTGCTATGAGAGACGGATTGCTATTTATAGTAATAAATATTTTACTATTATTGTTAAATATTTTGTAAAAATAGTTTCATACTTTCCAAATACTTGTTGATCTTTTTGCTTATCTCCTGACATTTCATGCTTCACTTGAATTAATTATGACGTTTTCTACAACTGTTAATAAAGAAATAAATTTTATGTGTTCAAACATTATTTATCATTCTCTTTCATTTGACTCTTCATATCGCGACTTAATTAGGACCACACTCTTACTTCCACTATATTTGTCATATCGAAGTGCACAATACAGATGTCAGACGTCTTTTTCTATCATAAGAAATATCGGCCACCTGTTCGCCAAGGTCATGTTAAGAATTGAATGTAAAAAAGAGGTGAAAATAATTTTATTCTTCACTCGGTCCGTATCGATCATTTGAATATGTTGCCTTTACTTGCTATCTTGGTGCTCGGCGTTTTTGCGCAACGTAAGTAAAGCTGAATCATATAGTTTAACGAGATACTTGAATATTTCCTCTTTCAACAAATACTTCCGCTCATCTGTCGAGTGAGTTTTCACTCACTCACTGTTGCATGTTGATTGACTTCGAAAAAGAAACAGAAACTTTTTAATAGAGAGAAATCTGAAAGGAAAGTTTTATAACTACAAATATATAAACATATAAATGTAGAGATATGTAACAAAATATATAGACAAATTTCAGAGTTGAGAAATAAAGCCATAACTTCTTTAGTGCGTTACAAGTTATTTTCTTCAGTGACTACTTAGTGACGACGTTACGTGGGCGAATCAAATATTTTTTTTTGCGGCTAGGAAAATCACGTGATCGGGTTAAGACTTTTTATGCTCAATTTCTTCACCTCCAGTCCAGATTTATCACCATGTAATAAATCACATGTTTGAGCCACTCAAGGAAGCATCAGAAGGGCAAAAATTTCACGACGACGCAGGTGTGGAAGAATTCGTGCACAATTGGCTCATGACGTTTCCATCTTCTTTCTTCGAAGAAGACATAAAAAAGTTTCCGATCCGATGGAAAAAATGTGTTTCCGTTAAAGGAGATTATATAGAAAAATAATTGTATTTTTTTGTAATTTTATATTACTTCAATAAATTAAAAAAAAATCCGGTTAATATTTGATTCACCCACATATTTTTTATACTTGATCGCGATGTTATATTTTTTTTAATTACTTCTTTTAATGAATATAATTGTTACTTTTATCGTTATTTGGCATATGGAATTCATGGAACGGTGCTATCTAGAATGGTTTTTATGATTTTGTTAGGTACAATTGCACATGATAATATTTTATAGCAGAACACTTTACAGAACTATTTGTCATTCCTTGAGATTTTTTTTTGCAGAGATTTATACAGATTATTTTTGCGTATTTTGCAGAGACATTCGCAGACGAACCCGAAGCGATTGTCGGCGGTATATCCGCTTTGCCGGGCGAGTTTCCGTATCAATGTAGTCTGCAGATGCACAGCAATCACTTCTGCGGCGGCATTATCGCCAGCCCGACATGCATAGTCACCGCTGCTCACTGCCTGGACGGCCGCACACCGCCACCCTTTGACACCATAAAGGTCATCACCGGAAGCATCAGCAGCACCGTAGGAAGAGAGCGCTCAGTTAAATTCGGCAAAATACATCCAGATTACAAAGGATCCGCACAGTACTCCTGGAAAAACGATGTCGCTGTGCTTGTCGTAAGTCGACATGCTGCTTTTCTCCAGTATGCATGTGCAAACGAATCCTTGTTTAATTCGGTGCTCGCACAATTGGAGACGATGATATTGCAAAATGCGTCGTCGAGTCGACTGTTTCTACATAAATTTAGGCGAAAAGTGTAACGCGCGTTTCAAACACGCTGTTCTAAGTGAGAAACTCATATCAATCCACTTGCTCTTTCGTTTTCTGCAAGATTTCTTCTTATTTCTATTTTTGTATTAAAATAGTATAAAACGTATGAAACATTCTTTGGGTCTCTACACTTTACAAGTATAAATATTCAAAAAACGATTCCCTATTTTATTCCGTATAACTATTTTTGTTTCAATTGTAGACTAGTGCTGCTATTATAATCCGAATATTCATATTCATGGGTATTGCCTGACGACATATTACTTGAAAATTCGATCTTATTTATTTTCTACGCTTTAAGTTTTGTAAGTGCTCGACTTACGGTAACTATATTGCCTTTTTGTTCTCTCAATTAATCGTGTTCATTTCGTCAACTTCAGCTCAAGGAACCGCTGAAGTTCAACAGCTATCAGTCCTCCATTCGGTTGGCTACTCAAACACCTCCCAGCGGCACTCCGTGCGTAGTGACCGGATGGGGTAAGACGAGTGTGAACTCGTCAATTGAGCCGACCCTTCTCAAGGCATATACAACGATAATTGACAACAAAACTTGCCGGGATTTGTATAATGGTCAACCGATCTACGATGTTCATCTGTGCACATTCGTCGGGCATGGAACTGGTATTTGCCAGGTGAATAACTTCTCAGTAAACATCAAGCAAGCAACAGTAACATTACATCAATATTACAATTTCCCATTCAATGCGATGTGACTGTTACATATAATATATGTTATATTGCACTCGTATTATTCAGCAGAAAATTATAACAGTAATGTAATCCCAAATATTAATATAATATAATAGTACAGAAAATTAAAAAAAAAAATTCAAAAAGAATTTAGTCGTATATGTCACCAATTCTGGGTTTATTTTCAGATGCAAAAAGAATTCTTCAGAGTTCAGTTCAGTGAAAAGAATTCTTTTTGCACCCAAAAATGAATTCAGAATTGGTGGCATATGACTGAATTCTTTTTGAATTCTCTGTGCTATCTGGAATGTTACTGTTAGTAGGTATTTACTGTCCTGGTGAAAATTGAAATTGGAGAGTAAATAAAGCGTAAACGAAGAGTGACGGAAGTGTAAGTGAAGCGCTTACACTTCCGTCACTCTTCATTTACACTTTATTTACTCTCTAATTTTAATTTTCATCAGGATGGGTCCAACTGTGTTTCAAACGGAACTTTGATTAATCGACGAATAACCGACAAAATTGCCGACACCAATTCCTAACTGTGTATGTGTGTGTGTGTGCAACTTGTCGCTCAACTAAAAAATTAATCTTTCTATCTATTTTTGCAAAAGCAGAGGTAATAACTTGACTCTAGTAACGATTTTAAATATGTTCGATTCAATTCACTAGAGTTTGCTTCGAAGTCATCTTTGATATCTATACGTCAATGATTCTCTCACCTCCGATAAGGAAATAGTTGATCCGAGTGAGATTTATGCAGTACGGCTCCGCAAATGATCTTTTAGGTAAAAGAAGGAAATTAACGGGAAATTAACAACCTTTTCTCTTTCTGTATTCTACAGGGTGATAGCGGTGGTCCACTCATGTGCAATGGTAAACTGGCCGGAATTGTTTCCTGGCTCATCCCTTGCGCTGTTGGCTACCCAGATGTCTTCTGTGATGTCGCCCAAGTCCGCTCATTTATCCAGTCTGTATGTCCAGAGGTTTAACTAACAGCAGTATAAACGGCAGTCCAATCAAGCATGCATCACACACTACTAACATGCTGTTTATATACTGATAAAAATGTAACACGCGATGCAGATCACGACAGCTGACTGATCAGTCTTCGTCGATCGCGTCCTTAAAATAAAAAAAGAAATCTATGTTTTCTTAATATTAATTAATTAATAAACGTTATGACCCAGATAGCAAAAAATCTTCAGAGAATGTTCTAGGACGTTCTTAGGATGTATGAATGTCCTTAGAACATCTTTAGAACATCCTTTAAAGTTTTGTGCTGTGTGGAGATTAGAACTATTTACAATTGTCAACTTTTATCTATATATATCCTATTCACATTTACTGCCTCTTTAAATTTCTTTAAATGAGATTTCACTCGAAAAATAGGATAACGGTCGAGTCTTTCGAATTCGAGTGATTTCTCACACATACAGTGAGAAAAAAGTGCTAGAATCGACGAAATTCCGTTTAAACGAGGAAAATTTACTTGAGCAAACGTTTATTCAATTGAATAAATTATATAAGATGTTATTAAGTGCGAATTTTTATTTTTTTGGAGTGATTTAATTCTAAGAGAAGGTATACGAAGTTCATAAATCAAGTTTAATGCAAGCAGCTGTGTGAGCCTATCAGCTTGGAAAACATCTGCAAACATTGATAATGACTATATATCGTATACTGTTTAATTAAGACTTCTCTTCGATACGTAATATAGATCTTGTTGTGTCAATATTATGCTATTAAGATGTAAAAGTAAAAACACATTTATCTAAAAGAAAGATAAAAGATTCATTTAATCGAAATTCTTATTTGAAATTTCAAAATTTTTTAATAGATTATCAGTCTGTAAAATTTGTGTAAATTGAACTGTGTGCTATTTACGAAATTGGACAGAAATTTCCATGGAGATTGTCTAATTCAAATGTAACGCACGCGTTAAAGAAACGACGGACGATTATTGATCAAATATTTGTGACGTGCGTAGATTCAGTTCATAAGCCGGCTAACAACGTAATTGCAACGCGATCTTGAATATTTTCATCGAATCGTAAGCTATATTATTCAATATTTCGGTAAGTCTACATTTTCAAAATATACAATCGAAGTCTACATCGCTTGAAAATTCTTGGAATTGTCTTACATGTTGTCTCTTCATATAAATATCTTGCAAATGTTCTCGTTGTAGAAATGGACATTTTTCAAAAAAAAGAACCTGAGCGACAAGCACAAGATGTTTCTCTCATAGATGAATTGCAAGTGAACGAAGAGACGGATCAATTTGATTCGGTTTACGGTAAAAATCTGCGCTCCCCGATACTTGGTTATCATTATGAACTTCCCGACTTGCCGACAAGTTATGTACCGTCCATCACTTTGGATACAGCTTTGTTGCACGTAAGACTCATCAAAATTTACCGAAAATCGGCATTGTCAATTCACGAAAAAGCGAATTTTATTGTAGTTTTCGACAACTCCGTTACTGAAATTTGCGCTTTGCAGATCCCTGTGTACACCCATTTGAAGATACACGATTTAAAGCCCGTGAAACGACCGAAAACACCTTCTATCTTGTCGGCACTGCATTTGCAATTTTCGTAAGTTTTTCTTGCGGTAGTCTCTCGTTTAGGACGGAAAGAATATTATAGCTTTTTTTATATGAAATTTGTTTTAATTTGACAGTCTAATTCTTTCTAATAGCGCAGAAGTAGATTATCAGTAGGATTTATCTTGCTGAGAAACAAGATAATATCTTTAATAGTGGATTTTGAAGAAAGGATATAATAAATTAGAGCAAAATGTCGATATGTTCCCTGGTTATGAAATTCTGTAGTGATTCTTATTATAGAATTCTTTCTGTGTGTAATAAAAATGTTCTGTAATAAGATATTCATATTTTAGGGAAGACGCGCGTAAATTCTCAAGAGAAGTATCATCAATCGCGCGTGCAAGCGAGGAAGACACAACATCCGCCTCGTACAGTATTCGGGATGATGTGAAAATTGATACATTGAGAAAAAATACTTGAAAATTTATGTGTGAAGTATAAAGTTCATTTCTGTGAAATAAAGTTTATTTTTGTGAATAAACTTTATATCTTATTAAAATAAATTTTCAAATATCTTTTCTTAATGTGACAACAGTTTCAAAGAACGAATGTTTTTTCTGAATAATAATTTACCGATAGTGCAGTAAACCAGGAGGATTGAAATAAACACAGATATTACCGATGACAATTGTTTGCTAAATCGGCAATTCTTCTTTCTGCTCTTCTACAATTTGCGATTCTTCTTTTCGCTCGTTTTCACGAATATCTGCGAACACCCACCTCGATTGACGCTCAATTATTGTGACCCTCTCGAATGAAGTTATCCGCGAAGATGATCACAAATTTGTTCTTTTGAATTGATTGGTCGAATATTCCTCGTTCCTTTTCATCAGTTTTCATGTGCTTTTTTCATGCTGAGTGCAGAAAGTGCAATATAACGCAGTTCAGAAGAGCAGATCTTATCCTGTCTAGTATTTGCAAACTTGAGCAACCAAAATACGTGTTATTATCTTGCATTTCAATAGAATTTTACAATAAGATCTAGAATGCGTCCAGAAAGCATACTACCAACTCTATTTAGCGCTAACGCGATATTCTATCCTTGTTGTACGTTTAAAGAGTGATAAGGATAAAATGCCTCGTAGCGTTAATAGCTCACTTTTCGAACGCATCCTAACTAGGCGAATCGCAAATCTCATATCTGAGCTTTAGAAAATGTTCGCAGATTTTTTCGTTCGATGAATTGGCTGCACTGGCGGAGTGATAAAAACATGAGAGCCGAGATGTAGGCGGTTTTAGATGTAAAAAACAGTGCTTTGGTATGGTTAGGTTATACTCAATGAAGTAATTTTTTTAATCAAACATCGGCCCGTTATTACCGGCTCGACGAGGAAACAAGCATCGATAGTAGTTACAACATGCGACAATGAAGAGATTCAACGAATTTCTCGCGACCTGCATCGTATTGCAACTGTTGTGCCATACATGCACCACACACTTGCTCATAAATGTCAAAAATCAGGTACGAATACACTGCACGCATGTTTATTGATAATAAATATAACAATCCTTTGTCTGCCTGCTAAGAATTTGTAGAAACAGATCGCTTCGCGAATTAGTTTCGATTACACGTTCTCGTATTAACCTCAAAGATACCTTGACGTAATATCTCTTTCGATGACAGTAGATGGCTTAACATATAAAGACACAATTTTGTCGTCAATATTCTTAACAAGATGCTCTTTATGTGTAGGGTGGTGACATTCTTCTGGAAACAATCTCGTCTAATGTCACAGAGGATGTGATCACTTTAGAATTCCAACGTTCTGATGGCACTCTGGTCACACAGCTGATCGATTTTAAAAATGTGATTATCTCCTAAATAAATCGAAATTTTAACGAGCATATCACTTCATTGTGATTTATATTTATGTATCTATTATTATACAACTTTACAGGAAGTTCAAGTCATAAAGGCTTTGGTACTTGGCGAAGAGGAACGTGGACAAAATCAGTATCAAGTCATGTGTTTTGTGAATCATTTTTATAAGGTTGACTTTATATCGTCCGATGCGATGTCCAAACTACGTCAGAAAAATCCAGGCACTGTGCGTGTAGCTGAGGAGGACAAAGGTCACGTCAACTATACAATGGACTTATTCTTGGATGTTTCTCAATCCAAGGAAATCTCAAAACATGTCACCACACTTTGCAGTGAAGCAGCTGGATCAGCCTATACCAGGAATGACGATATTAAACAATGGATTCAGAGACCAGGTAATTATATGTTGAATTAATATGATATTGTTATGTGTGTGTATATATATATAGAATATGAGTTATATATAATAATGCAATAATTTTTTACATTACAAGGCTCCTCTGAAGAACTACTTTTGGCTGCTGTATATAATTTCACAACTATGCCGCAAACAGGCACAAACGACACAAGGTCATTGCTGGTTTCTAAATGTGCTGACACATCTAACCTCTGGGCACCTTGCACGTGTTCTCTAGAATTGTGTATCGGTTGGTATCCGTGTGGTCTGAAGTTTTGCAAAGGAAAGTCGGATGGCAAAAAGGTAGCTAGCACTTATCGATGCGGTATAAAAACTTGTAAAAAATGTTTCATATTCTCGTATTACTCAAAGATGAAACAGAACTGTCTGTGGGATGAATGACATATAAGGACACTTTAGATTGAAATTTCGAAGTACGAACTGAAGATACTGAGATACGTTGCATTAGGATAAACAAAAAATATTCGAACGAATGAATGAATTAATTTAAAAGGCTCAAAAGCTCGAAAAGTTATTCTATAATATTAAAATATCAAGCAAAACTAGAACAGAAAGGGGAAATTGAAATTTCTAATATTTTTAATATCTAATATCAATTTGAATTTATAATTATTTCTGAACTTATGAACATATTTATTTTTTATTATTTTTATTAATATATTCTAGAAAATTAACATTTAATTAATTTTCTTTTTAGAAATTTATTTGTATTTATTGGACGAAAAAGAAATGTTATCTTTTATATTTAATTGAAATGTATATTTTTTATATATAATTGAAGCCAAAGCAAAAATATTTTTGCAAGATTATATTAGATTTACTTTCTTTAAAAAAAAAAGATATAGCAATAAATGGATTATACTTTAGAGAGGTTTTAGGGGGATAGAGTCTATAATTTTAACTGTAGATGTAGATTTCGGTCAGACAGCCTTCATATTCAATTATATAGATTTGACTGAGTGGATATTTGTAACATTTACAACTTTTTTGCGTAATTTGCACGGAAATCTGTTCAGTTCAATACATTCCAATATTTGTAATCAAATGTTTCAACCGTTACCATCTTCAATTCTATTTTTGTAGAATTTCCTTTTTTATAAAAAATTTAGATCATGTTGTGTCATAAAATGCATGTATATATGCAAAGTTGTTTCTCGCGATCAGCAGTTATATTCTTGAAAAAAAGTTGTCCCATAAATATCTTCACTTATACTGAATTCACTCAACATTCCCACTGTTACGTTATTTACATCTACAGGAAATGCAATCATTCCACTTGTATAATCATCGATTCTTACATATCTAGGATATGTTCCTCGCGTACTGATCGCATGTTACAAATAATCCATTCAAAATACGGAAGTATTCTGCTTTATTTCTCAAGACAGGAATATATCTCGAGAAATCAGTTATACGTAGACAATTTTATACATGACTTGTAAAGCTGCCATTTATACATTGTATGTGTACATTATATGTTCCAATTGTACATATTACACACACGCGCACACATAATACAGATACACACACACACACACACACACACATAACCATGCGGACACGCAAATAACGATGAATATTTAATGATGATGATTTAGGCGTGTACATATAAATTCGTGTTAATAGGATCGAGGATCTTGTACAGATTACGTAAGATTTGCAGTGCCGTGTGAGACTTTATAAGAATATTATCGATTTATATGAACACTATAGGTATCTGCGATTTGTAAACGAGTGTCTTTGCACGTTTCAATGATGAGTGTATATCTAGCGAATCGCCGTGAACAAGACTGCAAAATCTGTCCATTTAAACGTTTTCTTCGACGGTCCGAGCGCCGTCGAGGTTCCCTGATAGCCTCCTCGCTCGCTGTGTATACGTTGCATTTACAGCGACGTAAGATCGTTAGGAGCGAAGAGATATACATACGTATACTTACGCTTGTAATAACCCGGTGTTTACGAGACGTTTACCACGTGGAATATCTAGCGGTATTTGGTGTCGTTTATAGTCAGCAACTACTCCAAGTAACATGTACGACGTGTTAATGGTATATACTCGCGAAAATGTACTCGGCACGGTGTTCCTCGATAGACCTCTCGCTCACCTGTCGTCGCGCTTCTGGCCGTCGATCGCTGTGAGCACAAAAATCGATCAAAGGAGAAACGATGACGAGTGCGCCGAAGTCTTTAATGCACTCCTTGTGTCTTTGACTATGATATTTGATGGATCACGTTGAGGTCTCCGCACAGCAGAACCTTAACTGTTCGTCCGGTCATTTGTTCCATGTTTTCACTGTGCCATCGAAGCGATCCCGAACCGGATCCCGAGACACGTCCTATAATCCTTAGTATTTACTTCGTTAAGTTGTTACACATGTGCATACGCATTTACATTCGCTAGCCAGTCCGTTTTTTCCGTAATCATCAGTGATCGCTGTTGATTACATGTTAAAGATATGTTTAAATGTAAAATACGATGTTTCTCAAAGCGCTATGTAATCGTAGAGCGAAAATGACCAGAGTTGGAAAGCAACGCGTTAATTATAACGTTTGTTGTTGTGTCATTACAAGTTATTTTCTTTTAGTGACAACTTGGTAACAGCGTTATTCTTTTTTAGTAAAGATAACGACAATTTTCTTCCTTGAATATAAAATAAATATAATCGTTACTTTCTTATCGATACTTCGTATAGGTGGAATATATGTACATGAGGTGGACGGCAATGAATTGTAAGAAAATCTTCAAAACTCGATAAAAAAAATAATAAAAATTATAACTATAATTGTAACGAAAAATTATAACGTGAGTAACGATAACGGTGATAAGTTACTTTTAAAAAGTAACTTTCAACTCTGGAAATAATTTTTGAGACATCTCTATTCGCACGAAATTCAAGTAAACACTCCAGATATCAGTTGCTTTGATTTTTCCGTAAATTCTCCAGGAATAAGTTAACAAGAGATAATTCGACAGCTTTTTAGAACAAATAAAAAAAAGTACAACTCTCACTAAAAGAATTTTCTTGTTGTTAAAGTATTTGTCTTGTTATCTTCTTTTGTGCTCGGGTGTTTCTTCATCCTGATTCTGTTAAAAAAAACAGTTGATAAATTGTGCTGAACGATGTTAGCATCACTTATGTATATACCATTGTATCGGCAAAGTATCATGAACGTCGCACAACTCAATTAAATGTCTACGCGTAAATCAATGGGGATTAATATATCAAATATATGATGGGTTGAATTCGCAAATAGCAATACACTATTTGTATAGAAATGTATGTACATAGATTCATGAAAGGACTCGGATAATCTTGAAGTCTTGTGTCGGAGGTGTATCGATTTTAGAGTTGGCCGTTTTAGTTACGGTAGCGTAACTTTGCGTGCATAATCGATGTAAAAAAATAAACAAAGAGAATGAGAAGGAGCGATATATGTGCAATAAGAATTTTCAAATGGTCCAAATCGAGTGTATTTATATGTTTATAGTAATTTATTTAATGCTTACTTTCTCTCTTTACGTGCCTGTGGTTTTATCCACATGAGCAATGCTATATTTATTTGGTAAAACTCTTTCAATGTGTATCCTCGTAGTTACATCTGAGATCTAGCGCAAGAGATAATTACATGCTGGGAAACGAGAAATATTCTTCAATGTTTAATCACACTTTGTATCAACCCCCTTTGATGTAATTTATGGGTACCGACACTACGTATGATTTCAGCTTTACACACGACGTTGTAATTTATACACATATTTTTTATATATATTTAATAAAAAGAATTAATATACATACATGTGTGTGTGTTTTAATGGTGCGCGCGATTTTTGGAACAGTTCTCCCGCTAGTCACTTCAGATATGTATGCATGGTTAAAATTTACTTGCACAATGTATTACTTGAGGAGGAGTGTTTATCTCTTGTGCGTAAGTTTTTCTAAAATAACTTTATTAGATGTCCCAATTTTCAGTGGGAATTTTCATTCTAACTGAAAGTGTACGAGAATATGGATGTTAGCATATAATGATCTATCATATATGTATGTGTATCATACATATATTACGTGTATCTACTATATGTGCTACATATATGATAAAGTAAAATTATATGTAACAACGCAAGGAATTCTTTAATTGCAAATTATTTCATTTGTGGTGGGATATCCTTGTTCGAGAAATATTAGCAAACGAATGTTTGTTTATGATCGGTTCTATTAAGTACGATACATTAATAATAATAATTATATAATAATATTATTAATAATAATGTTAATTATTAATATTTAATATAATAATAGTAATAATAATTTAGCTTGTATATGTAACCCAAAATTCTTTACACGTCTCTATATGCGTCAAAGAGATATTTTGCACCTTTCGCAATTCTGCTGAACTGAAAACGCAATTTTTGCGCGCAAGAACGTATTGCCTTGCTCTAAATAAAAATAAAATTTATTTACAATAAAAGCAAATCCACCAGTTCAATTAAAAATGATAATTGTAATAAAAAGTAAGTTTTATATATATATATATATATATATATATATATATATATATATATATATAATAAAGAATAAATTTTCCGTCCACAGGATCTAACATAAAAAATCTACAAATCGATTAGATCGGTGCAAACATCCGAGAATTTGTTGGTGCAAAACATTCTTTGATATACGAGAAGTCTCCTAAAATAATAGAAAAAAGATTTAATAATATAAATTTAATATCTCTCTTGCTATGATATCCGTGCTACTATATTATCTTTGATAATGGAACTATAAAAGTGTCTACGTGAGTATACAATTCTCTACAATTTTATACTATACTATATCAGCCGTGCACCATGAGCCGTCTGCCATTATGAAGATCGTAACTGTTTCTATTTATATATATATAAAAAAAGATAAAGAGAAAACTGTACTTATGACATTTATTTGGCAAAATATTTTGTCGTTAAGAGACTTCAATAAAACAGAATTTCCCCTACGCAACGAAATTCAATGGCATTCTCGGCCAATATTTACATCAGGCGGCTTAATCGTAATAAACGTACTGCGATAATATCTTGCGATAACGTAATAAAGTAATCTTTTCGTTCATTGCAATTCTTCCCGCTGCAGCCCGGTCGACGGACGGGCGAGAGTCGCGCGCCGACCGCGACTCGCATTTAACACAATTCCAGTTGTAACTGAAATTTATAAGAGATCGTGCTTATATTATACACATGAGATACTCGGAGATAGAGTTACATCGCATAACGGTGTGTTCCGGCGGATAAAACCGCAACTGAACGACGCTCTCGCCGTAATGGAATGGATCGAGTCGCGCGCGTGAACAAACAATAATTACCGTTTGTTCCGTGGAAAGAAAACCCAAGTGGGAATTCCGTCTCCTAGCGTTAACGAGAGGAGCAGACGTACCTTCTTCCTTCCTTTCGAGAAACAACAAAGACACTTCGACGTATTTCGGGATAGCACCAACCACGGTGAGACGCAAGGAGCCGCGCTGTTACACATACATGTTCCCTTCCTTCGGATCACGCTCGAGAGACGATGGAGAGTCCCCAAAATACTCGAACACGTCCGGTATCAATCACCCGAGTCGAATCGACTCTGTCCGTGCACTAGAGGGAAAGGACACTAGCTGCTGTAGCACGTCTTGCGCACGTCCGCGAGTATAACACTGAAATCGTCGTCGGCCTTGGACACGTGTTCCATGCTCTGCGTTTGCTGCTGCGGCTGATGCTGCTGCGAGGCTGGATGTTCCGAGTACTTGGACACGTCCAAGCTCTGATGATACTGCTCCATAGTGTGGCCGAGGCCGACGTTGGCGCAGCGAGTGTCCTTGCCTTGGTCGTCGACGATGCACTGGGAGTTCGATATGTCTAACTGCGACTGCTGCTGCTGCTGCTGTGGGGCTCCGTAGTAACGCAGATCGCTGGCGTAGTTGTGATTGCTGTCCAGCATACTCTGCGAAGACAGACTCGAGTGCGCCACGCTCGTCGGATGAGAATACTTGAAATACTTTTCCAGCTGCAGAGCCTGCTGCTGATCGTCCTCCGGTCCAGTCATGCCGGGATCGATGTGGCCGAGGATTGCGTGTTGCTGCTGTTGCTGTTGTTGTTGCTGCTGCTGCTGCTGTTGAGCGCTGCTGGACGTATCCGTCTGGTATTCCTGGTGATGGGACATTTGGTATCTGTGCGTCACACCTGCAAGAGATTTTTAGTTGACGACTGAACAAAATTATGACATCCCTCATTGAATATAATGAGCGTATATAATGAGATTAATTATTTACAGCGTTGAAAAAGTTGTTTTTCAAAAGAAATTCGTTACCCATTAAAAAAAGGTAAATTGTTATCGTCGCTCGTTTTTAAGAGTAATTCCTTATCGTTATTGTTATTGAAGAAATAACGAGTTGTTGTAATTTCTGTTGCATTATTTTTCGCAAAATTTTGGAAATCCCTTTTTACGATTCAGCACCACTCATATCATGTATACAAACTGGGCGTTGAAGTCTTTACACGTGAAGTTATATCCTTCTAAAGCGTAGAAAGTACTTCGTCACGGTTACCCAAAAAATGTAATTGCGTTACCGTTACTAACGGAGAGAAATAACGCCGTTACCAACCAACGTCGTTATTGAAAAAGAGTAATTTGCAACGGTAACAGCGTTACTTGCAAGTAACTAACGCGTTACTTTCCAATCCTGATTATATATTAATCGTATCATCGTCCGAGGATCCGCCTTAATCAATCGATACTCGTCGAATGAGTATTCCAGCGTATCTAGAAAAATTTGGCGCTCCCTCGCACTTTGGGCTTTTCGTATTTCGCATGCACAAGCAAGAAGAACGTTTACCGGAACAACTTTCGGTGGGCCCGCGGATTCCTATGGATTGCTGCCGATTGCCACACTGGACTGGCGTGTAATTGCCCTCGACGGTGGACTGCATCGAATAGCTTGCGCTCTTGGAGGATTGTGTGCCGCTGTAATGCTGCAACGATTGATCGTGCGGCGAAGCGACCGGCGGATAAAACGTGCCCGTGACGGAACCGACGTTGTCGAAACCGGAGCGCAGCTTATTGCACGACACCATCATACCATTCGCTATACCCACCGCGGCTATACTCGTCGACTGTCTCTCGAAGTTCAAGTATCCCACCTGAGTGGACAGAATATATCATGACATCCAACGCTTCATATCAGCTTGTCGCAATACAATTCAGTATAATAAAAAAAAAAAGAAATAAACTTTTCATGTTATTCTCTGAAATTTTCCCAGTGAAATTGTAAGTTTCGTGAGTTTTGGTGTAGTAAAAGTTAAGACTTTATATTTTGAAGCTTAGGATGGTATTCCTCTATTAGACTCCTCAAAATATTTCAGTTACACAATGACATAAAATTTATTATTTATTTCTTGAATAAAAACGTTTACTCGACGATTCAGGGGCCAGATTCTCGAAAATATCTCGCATACGACATTTAGTGAAAAGCTATAGTTCATTTTACGTACATTATAGCTTTTCACTAAATATCATATGCGAGATACTTTCGAGAATCTAGCCTCAGGGCGAAAAATTCGCTCTATATGAGTGTAAAAAATCACCCGAATATCTCAGTTCGACCATTTTACTTTAAGTGGGAATTTCACTCAGAGAAATTTAAAGAGCATCATATTGTTTCTAAAGTCGCGAGTCGTATACGTACGGATTTTTTATACGTTAACGTGTCCGTGTAACCGCCGGAATTCTGACACGATGATATGCTAGTGTTACCAGCATGACCCGTGTGCAATTGGCTGTCGTTGCTCATGAATGTGTATCGCTTCGTTTGGTCCGTCATATCCCCGTGCTGTTTCGAGGTGCCTTCCATCAGATCTCGTTCCGGGTCCGGATTCTGGGTGGACGGTAGATGACCGCCATCGCCTAGTTATATAAATTACCTCGATGTGATGATTTCATAATTATATAATCATATCTAACATTTCTGTCGAATCGAAACGTAATGTATACGAATTATTAACCCCTTCCCCGCAATGGCTTTATTGTTGGAATTATACTATATTGATTACTCCGATGGTTCCACAATTGTGAAGTTATTACAATTAAAGACTTTTAACTTTTTATCACAATTAACTTTTTATTACAATTAAAGTACTTTTTAAGCAAATATAAGGTTCGAAATGAGTTCTTGGGGAGTTTTCATGTTTATCAGCGATTACGTCACATACTTTTCGGTCAATTCAAATTTGCGACATGGCCGCAAATCAATTAATATCAAGAGTCATACATTTAGTGTGTGAATTTTGAGGTACGTAGATTTATTCCTTTTAGCTGCATTGTCTGAACTGGTGCAATAAGTTAGAGTAAGACAAATATATTTGGTTTCACTCTAACACTGCACCAGTTTGAACTAGTTCGGACAGTTCAGCTAAAAATAACAGATCTCATGTTACATAACGACTGAAAAACGATATTCTTTCTTTTTTTCTTTCATCTGTACGACATCGTCTGTAGTGTCTGAGAGATTTACCGTCAGGCTCGGGACTGGCCACTGGAGATATGTCCGGAGTGTGGATGATGGGGGTGTAAGGGCTACCGTAGAGCGAATTGTTTTCCGATTTGTACTCCTGGATACCCTGCTGCTGTTGTTGATGATATAGGGATGAGATCGGGGAATGGCCACCCCACGGTATCTGAGGTATGCCCTGGTAACTGTCCATCTTGGACCTTGAACGCGTCATGCATACATTTAACACTTACATAATAGCGTGCGACGTTATCGCCTAATTACATTGCGACGCCGCTGATGACTTCAGTCGCGCATCTTCTTCCTGCGCGCGACTCACGATCGTAATTTTAACGATGCGACCTATCAACTTTCAACACCGCGTGATCTTCGTGACTCAGAATCACAAATTGGGATTTTACGTTATTCTCTTTCGAGTTAATCGAGAAATATTCAATAAAAAAGGAACACACATTACAGGGATTCCTTTTCTAAAAATTAAAACAAGTTGCAGTTGGCTAAAACATACACGGTATATTGTAGTAGAAATTACGACAAAATCTTTGTAATCTTGAACCATACGGAATTATGACCGAAATTACTATATATTTCTTCAAGAACATTATGTCTCTTTGTTTTCTACTGTATCGTAATTACTTGAATGTTTTTTATATCGTGCACTCAATAGATTGTCAAATTTCAGTAAGTCTAGCTTTACAAAAGAGATGTAAAAAGATATAATCTTAACGTAATTTTTACTACAATATTTTCTCCGTGCATAAATATGTGCACTCAGTCCGTAATGCTTTAAAGAAATACTCAATAAAAAGGCCTGTCCAAATAAACTTGCTTAATGCACAAGAAAATGGACGTATGTCCGATATAAATTGTTTCACTATACTTTGCAAGAACTGTTCCGGTATCCGCGGCATAAATGCATGCTGAAATAATTATAGTTGGAAACTCTATTTATATACAAAAGAGTGACACTAGAATATTAGCAATAATAATTTCATGTGCATACTGCTGCTTTCCTGTTAGGACAACAAAGAGGTACGGTAATAAATGACTGTAGTCTGTAGTGAGATTAAGAATTGGTTGATCACCTTGTGCGTATGTTCCATACGACTATGCAAGTTTGCCTGGATAGACTCTAGATTATATCGTCCATCCGTCTACATGAAGTTCATTCGATGAAAAGTTTTTCTCTTGAATCGCTCACAACTCGGAAGCTACAAAACGCCTCGTGTTCCCGGCGCAAAAGAGGCAAAATCAACCTCGAGAAATCGATCGAGAAATCTATCATTACAAGCACGAACGGTGAGACGTTCCCCTTTAATGTATGAATGAAAAATTTAAATGCCTAATCTAATCTGAGACACGCAACGTTAATGTTACATCGAAATCGCGATGTCATCGTCGGCGCTTCGTTTAAATCTCGCCAGGATCTCTCAATTAACTCGGCTCACATGCGCGTACCTTCATTAGCCGCGGAGGTATGGGGCAGTATCGACTTACATGGAATGATGAATCGTCGGGCCCGCGGGGTTGGACCTGTTGCCCGCGGTGTTGGTCGCGGAGGGAGGTGAGGACGGTGCACCGGGTGTCCGTTTCGCGTGCTTCCTACGTCGCGGTCTGTACTTGTAGTTCGGATGCTCCTGCATGTGTATGACCCTCAGCCTCTCGGCCTCCTCGACGTACGGCCTTCTGTCTTGCGGCGTCAGCCCTCGCCACTTCTTTCCTGAAGAAGCGCGTGCAGAGAATTTCCCGGTGAGAGATACAAAACACGCGCGGAAAACAGCCGGGGAGGAGGGAGAAGGGAAACGGCTTGGCTAGTGCTACGGATGCTTACGCGACGACGCGTGCAAAGCGATCGTAGAGACACACGGGATATGTAGATTCTTACCGTCGTTCTCCTGGAACTTCCTGCGCCGCATGAACAGTCAAGACATAAAGGATATAATGTAAAACGATGTTAGTCAGTGCGCGAGGATTATTAAGGCAAATGTACCGATCTATGAACGGCTAGGAGCACTATGAGAGAATGGTATATAAACCTTAGTCATAGCGCAATTAATATTAGATATAAAAAGTTTCTCGGGATAGTCGAATAAAATATAAAACGAAATTACACAATTTCGGAGGGTTAATAATCGTTACGAAGGAATGAAACATCAACTCGATATTTTTTTAGATATTTAACGAGAATTTCTTTTTTTTTTTCTAATATCCAAACTTTCTATGAAAAGTTAATAGAAAACTGACAAACTTCTCTCTCTTTTTCTAATCTAATATATCAGTTAAAGATTAAACTATTTCTAAGAATAAAAATGAATTAATTGAAATACTGAACTCTTAATAAATGAAACATTTTGTAAAGTAAATGTGTCACTATGCCTGAATCATTTTATGCAACAAATTCTTAATAGAATCAACAAATTGAACTTATGCTTTACATTTCATTTTAAATAGAAAATTTTAACTTATTTATTCTTATAATTCAGAAAGGCTTCAATTAATTTTATAAATGATTTCTGATTTCTTCTAATGAGCATCAATAGCGCTAGAAAATTTTTCCTCTCTTGTGCGCGAACAAATAAAAAATAATTAATAATTTTATAAAAAATATAAATTCACGTGGAAATAAGTGGATGCTGTAATTAAAACTTTAAGATGCAAGAAAACGTTTTGATTCTACATCGTTTTTTTTATTCTAGTCCCAAGATTAAAATTACGAAAACGTGAAGGATTAAAGACCAGTTTGATTTGATCTTTTGCCTTACATCAGCATTGGTGTGAAATATATCGTAAGTAAAAAATCGCGATTCTTCTCTTCTCCGGATCTTTCGCTTTGTCAGACGAGACAAACAAAAGGTCTATCAAACACGAAATTACTCGAATCAGAATCACTGCACTGAACGAAACTGACTGGAGAAGCACACTTTCTGACGAGTAACTTCAATGTTGTCCACTTGTTACCTCGTTCGAGACCCAATTCACCGGAGTGTCCGAATTATTCGGAGACGTCAACGAGGCGAGAGGTGACATCAACAACGTGTGCGCGCATTTCTTTTACAAGAGATCCAGAGGAGATCGACGAGATCGCGTTCGCGAATAAACCCGATAAATTACACGTCCTCGCGACAATGGGATAATGTTACCTCGATATCCCGAAATCCGATAAAATCGTCGGTCGATTCCTTTGGCTAACGACGCGCTTAATTCGGCTCGCGAGCGCAGCCCTATATCGCGGCAACAAACGATACGCGGCGTAAAACGAGCACAGAAATCTCTCTTTCTCTCTTTCTTCCTTGTTCTCTCTCTCTCTCTCTCTCTCTCTCTCTCTCTCTGTCTGTCTGTCTCTCTCTCTCTTCCTCTCCTGCCGGTACATATACACAACGTGCGGGAATATACGTACTACAGGTGGGCTTGGTCGGCCGGGTCTGACGACCGGCTGGAATCTGCCTCAGTTGCGTTCAATATGCCAACATGGTAGGCCGGAATATCATTAAGCGAGGCATAAGGGTTAATACGAACGTAAGATGTTCGCGACAAGAAGGAAAAAATTGAGCGCGAGGCGGATGTATATATGGCGTGCGGCGTACATATGTACGCACGCGGGCCACGCCGGTATATATTGTGTATATACATGCACACACGCACACGCGCGCGCGCATACATACGTGTATGTGCGTG
Source organism: Odontomachus brunneus (assembly GCF_010583005.1). Lineage (NCBI taxonomy): Eukaryota > Metazoa > Arthropoda > Insecta > Hymenoptera > Formicidae > Odontomachus > Odontomachus brunneus. Next base: position 1,065,026 of record NW_022639560.1, on the reverse strand, counting down.
CACATGTGTATGCACATGTACATGTGTATATACGCACGGTCTGTATAGGTATATAGGCGCATGGGGGCGTAGATATGGGTGCGCCCGTGCCTTCAGCCAGCCACAAGGCACGAACCATTATTTCATATTTCATTTTGTGTATTTCAACTCCGGAGGAGAGACGCTAACCCAAAGGAGGAGGAGGAAGAGGAGGAGGAGGTGGACGGAGGGCGGAAATAAGAGGAAAAACGAGCGAGTCGGTCATCGCAGAAATCGCTGTCGAAAACGCGCCTTTTCGCGTTACATCGCACGCGAGATCGCTCGTGATCGCGACATGAGTGTTTTCTTTATTCTCTCCTGACAGACGTCCGTTAGCCTTCACGGCAACGACGAGGAACGAACATTTCCGTAGGGTCTCGCGAATCGCGGGAGGACCGTCGTCGCTTTTGTCACCCGTAAACCCGATAGTAAAGCCTTTCTCGACGACTTCTCGTTTCACTCGTGTCCCGGCCACGCTTCGTCCTTTCTTCTTGTACACGAAAAAAGAATCGTATAATTGAGAGCGGACCAGACAAAAGCTCAGTGAGAAGCAGTCTCTTTGTCGCGACCGTCTTCTTCGCGACCGAGAACGTTTGTCTAAACATTCGGCTGGGTTACAAATCGGTTAACTCGGTTGCATCATCAAAGGAGATTTGAAAGTCATATTACTAAATTCTCTCCTTACTCAGAGATCGATTTCAAATGTAATAAAACGAGTCAAAAACACGACTTTTGTTATTCAACTCGCCTCTCAGATATATTTCTTTTAGTAAGATTTCTTCTTTCAAACATAAAAAATATGTACTGTATTCATGTAAATGTTACTTGTGTTCCAAGTATTTCATAAGTTTATATATCACCAAATTAACTCATAATAAGCTCATCATAATTTATTCAAAATATATTCTGGATTTTAAGTTTAGCGCTTTAATAAAAAATATTAAATTAAAACAAAAATTTAGTTTACTTATTGTACAGAGACAAATCAATTTTTCTCTTCGACAAAGTTTTATAATATTTTGTAAAGAGAATAAATTCTTCTTTTGAGAATTTAACTTCTATATGAGCTTTTCTAAAATTTGTAATGAGTATACTTTATGATTATTATGAAGACAATATACTTTGCTGAAGATAATCAGTATTTAAAAGAAGGAAAGCAAAGTAAGTAATCGTTTTTTTGACAGATGAAAAAATAATATTTTTCTTTGTGCAGTGCGAAATCGGGATTTGAAAAATTCAGTGACAACAGCCAGGTAAAACGAACAAATAATACAAATATATCGGCTTCTGACGCGAGTGAGTTGAGATAATTGAGTTGAGATAACTGAGAGAACATTTGAATGTAAATAATGAAAACTTTCTATAAGAATCTTTCTAAATCTTTCTACAGCCGAATTTTGATCTAGCACTAGCAACAGACCAAGGAAGAGAAATTCAGTTGTGCGAGTTTTTCTTCCGAAACACTTATTAATACTAGATTTACGGGACCCGTTAATTTGAGGTTTCAGGTTTCGGATTTCACGAGCAAAATTATATAAACTATTATTATTTTTTAGCAATTTTTGTTGATTTATTAATCGAATGATACGAATATATATATCCAAATTATTCATTTACTCCTCAGACTTCTAATTTTGAAATTCTCTATGTCGTATACCTATTTCTCCGGATACCTGTCAGATTATCCCGTAAATCTTGTGTTAATATTTCACATGAATTTATTTAAAAATGAATTGTAATATACGTTTAACAGCGATTGGCTTTCACAGACCAGGTATTATTTTTATTACCAGGTATTTATTTCTTCTTTTTGCCGTGTACGAAGAAGAAAAAAGATCGAGCAACGGCACAGCAAATGAGAGAAAGAGAAAGAGGACATTTTCTCGGCTAACAATAAGTAAACTCAATTTTAATATTCCTGAGCGCACTCTCGCTCGCGTGCGCGTGCGCGAGCGGTGAGTTATCCGGCGGTGATTCATCATCACACCCGCGCACGCAGCGTCCCACCGTGATGTCCTCGTTAAGTATTCTAATGGTTGGCGTGTACCTCTAATTTAGCCGGCTAGGCCGGGGCCTAGTCGGACGACTTCATTAATTTCGATGTTTCCGAGCAAAAGAGGGCCGACGTAGGATTTGGGAGCGTCCTGCCCTCACGGCGGTCTGGGTCAAATCGTCGCTGGAGTTCGAGCTTTGTTCGCCGTGTGGTCTTTCTGTGTCTGTCTCGTGCGTGAAATGCAACAACGAGTGGGTTCGCGGTGTTTCTCTCTCTCTCTATCTCCCTCTGTTTCTCAACTCCGCGTGGAATACGAACAAACGCGACGATTGCTGGCGAATTTCTCGATTACACTCCTTCGCGTACACTTAGGCCCGTATTTTAATAATCATTACTTGAAAAATGTCCCACGCGAGATACTCAGATATGAATTTGAAGCCAGGTTTGAGACTTTTACTTGAATCACACCGGAACTTGGTGTGGAGGTTTGATTAACGTGAGTTTGGAATGATTTTAGTGTATTGAATTAACTATAGGGGATCAGACAGGGAAAATTATATAGGAATCGGATGAGATAAGGAAGCAAAATAATGGTACACGGAAGAAAAATGACACAAGGACAGATACTGTGCAAGTAAGAAAAGTAAAGTACAGAAAATAAAAGGAAGATATAGTAAACTTTTTCTTGGCGGTTAAAGCTGAAGGGGACATATAAGAAGTGAGGAAAAAGAGAAATCACTTCATGGACTTAATAAGAAGTATAGAGTGGAATAATGGAACTAATAAAATATGGAAGAAGAATGGAGCCTTAGATATATGTATTAATAGTCGTTACTTGAAAATGGACTCGAATATCTTGAACTGAATATCTCGAGTGAGATATCTAGATCTGAATTTCGAGTTAGATGTAAATTTCTTGACTGTGTGAATCGCGGTTACAAATATAATATCATATATATTATATAATAACGAGTAAGAAACTCGGATCTAACTTTAAATTTAGATCTGAATATCTCAGGACAAGTTTCAAGCAATAACTATTAATATGAGACTTAGAGTGGCGAAGCGCTACGTTAGAATGTCGTCTTGCGTGGAATTGTCGTCTCGCACATCTTGCAAGAATATTCGAGTACGCTAATAGATTTTCCATGCCGCGCGTTTTCAATCAATTCACACACACGGGATCGTTTGCGCGCCTATCTATCGAGCATGGATCTGCTGGAGAGTATAAATTAGCGACGAGCATCGCGCACGTGAGGACAAATTGCACGGAGACTCGCAGTCGAGATCGTACTCGCGCCGAACGCGAAATCGCGCGTGTCAAAAGGTTCTAATCGAGTCTTCTTCGTGTAAAAGAGAGAAAGAGAGAGAGAGAGAGAGAGAGAGAGAGAGAGAGAGAGAGAGAGAGAGAGAGATAGAGAGAGAGAGAGAGAGAGAACGCGACCGTCCCCAGTGCATCTCCCCAAGCCGTTGACATTTTCCAGAAAGCTCGTTCGTTCTACCGCCTAATTAACGATTCCGCGGTGATTTACGCACGCGCCCGTCGGTAATTCACTCGACCGGCGATCGGCGATTAAACTTCGCCGTCTTCCCCCTCTGGGTTCCTCTTTCTCTCTCTTTCTCTCCCTCTCGTTCTCTCGCTCTGTCTCTCCTTCGTTCTTCCTTGCAGCCGCGCAGCTCACGAAGAACTATCCAGATATACCTCGGGAATTTTGTTATGGTCTCGCGGGTGCAGGCACAGACAGACACTCCGCGACCTGGCACGTGACATTTTCAGAATCGAGCGAGAAACTTCTCGCTCCGCGGCATTTAGAATATAACCGTCGCGGAGTTAACGCGCACCCACCGCGGCCGTTTCGTGGCTTTAATTACGCGAATGCCCGATAAATCCTCGGCGGAATGGATTGGAATACTTCTGCTCGCCGGCCCGGATAGCCGCGTGGTAGCCCTCATAAAGTGCAGCGCGTCAAGTTCGTAAATCTGTTCGACCGTTGTAAGAGAGCAACGATTTGACGTTGCTTGGACGAGAGCACGGCGTCGTTGACAGCCGTTTTTGTTGGTCAGCTATCAAAAGGAACGGGCCCCGTAAGATTTTCCCGGTGCCAAATTAGTCAGACTTAAGATGCGTTCGCGTGCAACGCGTACAGCGACGAAGATAAACATTAATCTCACGCGCAAGAAACTATTTTTTATTCCGTATGTGCCGTATATATTTTAGGGACTGAAATGTGTTATTGAAAAATTTGCTATGTTTCTAAAGAGTTCATTGTGTTTCTTAACAAGATAGTCCTTATTTGTAGTTTATTCCTACACTGCTAAAAACATAGCTAAATTGAAAAGAATTGAAAATAATTTATATGAAAAAAGGAAAAATTATAATATTCTCTCCTCGTGCTGTTAAATATATGATTAACAATGGAGCGAACCATATGTATCATGAATTGCAATTATTTACAGTATCTATAAATAATTCTTATACTTTGATTATCCAAGTCTTGGTTAAGCTTCAAGGCAATCAGAGTTGGGAAAAGTAACAAGAATAGCAACGACTCGTTACCTTCCGAGGACAATGAGTAACGAGTTGCTTCTCAAAATGAGCAATGATACTTTTTTGGGATAACTCTGCTGACCCTGGAAATAATCGATGGAAATGAGCGCGGCAGTCAAAGGGTTAATAATAAAATCGTCAGCGCTTGCAGACGTGGGTACGACGGACGACAGACGCGTCGCGATGCTTGTAGGCAACGGCGGCTCTACAGCGACGGAAAAGGCCGAAGCGAAGAAAGGAGAGAAGAGGAAGAAGAGGGCCAAAGCGAGGCCCACATCGGTGGGACCGCATCGCGCACCCCGCCCAACCTGGGTCGCCCACTGTCACCATTAATAATACGTCTCCCGTCCCGTGATGTATCTCATCTCCCTCGGCGCTATGTGTGTGTGCGGGCGCGCGTTGTGTCTGGCGTGCGCGAGCGCGCGACGCGTTCACCTGTACAGATGCACCGCGATGCACCGATGCGCAAGGCGCGTGATCTGGGAGGGGTCGCGACGAGGTCGCGACGCGTGTATGACGAAGGCTCGTTGTCTCCGCACTCCGAATTTCCTACGAAACTGCGCGGAAGTCCTGCGACAGGATGCTGACACGTCGAATGTGGTGGTCATCACGCGTAATCGGCGCGCTGGGATACTACTACGTTTCTCGTTAACCCTCCCCTCAAAATTTCTTGGAGTGAAATTTCGCTGAAAATGAGTGAAAAATGGTGGAATATGTATTCGAAGCAATAGTGAAGATACTGCCACTCGAAATCGTAAAAGTGGAAGTTTAAAGTTGAGATTTAACCACATGTGAGCGACATGAGACAATTAGAGTGAATGTTCTCTCGTGATGGTGCATCAGATTCACCCTTCAATTTCAAGCGAAAATAATCACTTGACGATTTAGAGTGAGATTTTACACCAGGAAATTTAGACAGCAAAAAATTAGCGCGTGAGTAACTTTTGCTCATATTGAAAACCTTAAGTTCCTCTAGTGTTTCTTTTATCACTCAATGAAATATATACTATTGCTTTTTGTGAGATATTACTTAAATGAATAAAAATAATTGCTCCCTTAATCTAAGAAAGGTTAAGTTACTTATATAATTATACTTACATTATACAATAACAAATAATTAATTACAAATAAAATTAAAATAGCTTATACTGGATTCAATATCATTTAATATTAACATTTCATATTATTTAATATTAACATCATTTAAGATTTAACATTATTTATATTAATGCGCAATATACAAGAAAATTATATAGCAGTATCGCAACTATACGCCAAAGATTTTTACAGCAACGTGTAACAAAGATTTCTTTTTCAATTAATTAGCTTTTTCAGTAACGGTCACGTGAACGAGATGTCTCGTCTCCTCGTGTTCCGCAGAGCTCGATTATCATGACGACTGAGGTCGGGGCATCTATTCTTTCGCGACGCCGGAAACTCATCTTTAGCCCAGACTATCTTCACCCTTTCGCTACGCTGAGCTAAACGCACGTCTTGAATGGTCGCTTAACGGGAAGCCACTCCATAGTGGTGTATCGCCTCTCCCAAAAAAAAACCGCCTAACAAGAAGCTACTATGATGACACGCAGTAGCGAAAAAATTAACGAGGTGTATGGAGAATCAAAACTACGAGAGACTCTCGAGGAGGCGACGAGAAGAGACTCGAGATATTCGGCGACGCGTGAAAGAGAAACGACACCCGCTGCTTTCCTCTCTCTCTCTCTTTCTCTCTCTTTCTCGCGCGCTTCTGCGAGCGCAGACAAACAAGAAAGAGAAATCGAAACATTAAACGTCCGTCTCGGACAGATATTCCTCGGTGAAGAGCCGACCGGAAAGAGGTGCGCGCGCGCGCGCGCGCGTCAGTCGCGCCTGATTCCCTCAGACGTGTCACGCGGGAAAAACGTTTCCGCGCTGCCAGCGGAGAGACAGCGGCGCGCTCGCGCACCACGTCGCTCCACGTACTCGACGGATACGTCGCGTCATAATGATCTCCCGTCAAACGGGCCCAGGTCGCGGTCCTCCGCGTCGACCTCGCGAAAGTCGCGGTATGATTGACGGAGCGCCGCGAGAAACGCGTTTATCGGCGGACTACTCGCGCGATTCTCTCCGTTGTTGCGCGGGATGTTCTACATGTAAAGAAGCTTCATCGAGAATTCAAAGGGGTTCTCCCCATTGTGAGGGACTGGCGTTCGCGCTCTCGCGAGACCAGCACGAGAATCACTTCGCGAATCGCGCGCTCGCCGAAGTTCGTCGCCCCGCTCGTAAATCAGAGCCCGCTCTCTGTGTGTATCGCGAGATATCGCGAGACGCGCGGCGTCGTACGAATTATCATATCACTCCATCTGTCGTTTTTTCTGATCCGATCCGACCCGTATAGGCGTGGTAGACGCGATACACGCCGGGGATCACGGCGAGGGACAAAAGTCGAAGTCGTCGATGAATCGCCGACGAGAGCCGTCCATGCTCGAGGGCTCCCTCTCCTCCTCCTCCTCCTCCTCCTCGTTCTCGTCCGCCTTCTCCACCTCATCCTCTTCTTCTTCCTTCTCTTCCTCCTCCTCCTCCTTCTCTTCCTCTTCCTCCTCCTTTCCCCTCTTCGACCCCATCGTCCCTTGTGTATTTTCATAAATATAATAATTTATTTCTCTCTCTTCGCGGTCGAGCGAGGATGTTGCAATCTCCGCCGTCGTCTTCGTCGTCCTTGTCGTCTTCATCGCCGTCATCGTCGTCGTCGTCGTCGTCGTCGTCGTCGTCGAGGATAGGTGGGTCGATCGTGTAGCGTCGTCGGAAGGTAAGGTAAGGGTGCGGCCAGACTCCACTCTCGACTCCACCTCATTACCCGGCATTCTATGCAGAGACTGCGCTTATGGCTTATTATTGCTTTAGCTTAGCCAACCCGTCGGTTCCTTCGTCCTTCTTACAGATGGATACATTGTATCGCGCGCGCGCGTGCCCGTGTGCGTGTGTGCGTGCACGAATACAGGGTGACGCGTATAAAATTCTTGACGAATTAATCATTTCTTCCTCGAAATTAATAATTTCAGAAGAAAACGCTGCGGGGATATAAGCCGTGCGGATTTCACGGGAGTGAAATCAATGATATTAACAAAGGAAATAAAGCTAACAAGAGCCGGACGCTGTTGTTAGCGTATAATGTTGTAAGTAGACCGTGAGTCTGCTACAAGCAGAGAATTAAAAGATAATAATAATGAATCTCGGACGTTTCGCTCACGTTTTGGATTCTCTTTAGTAATTATTATCCTGAGGCTCTTAAGACTTCCAATCATGAGAAGCGTTATCGAGCCCATGAGAGTCAATGTAAGTTGATCATTGCAATTGTTTTACTAATCGTGACTAAAGGTTAATAATTGTTCGGTAGTGTAATGCACGAGCCGAGAGATTTTCAACACTCCTAAAAATATAATCCCATCCTCTTCAGCGGAATCCTCTTATTATCTGGCCTTAAAAAAGGATTCTTTAAAAAAAAGGAAAATATTCTAACATCTAAAAAAAGAATTCTCCTTGCAAGATATTTCCTATAATTTCATATTCTAAGCGAATTTTTACCGAAATTTATTCCTCTTCTAGTAAAGTGGACTATTAATCGAAAATCTATGAGATATAAGGTTTTTTCCTCTTTAATCAAGAGCAACATGTTTACTTGAGAAATTTCTATTTATAAGTCTTGTTCTATAACGACAAAACTTGTGCTGTAAATAGAAGACAAAGTTCGTCTTTAAGAATATATATAATTTCTTTTTAATTTCAGAAAAATCCTCTTGAGATCGTATATAAGAACACCCCTCTAAGGATGAGATTATATTTTTTGGATGAGACTTTTGACGTACAAGGATGTACCAATTCGTAGCCAAACATCACATCAAACCTACCTTGGATTATTCTGGCTTTTCTGTTAAATTGTTTCTCTCCATTCTCTTCGAGATTATTCTAAAATATGTTTATTCTAAAATATGTATAATTTGTAGTATCGTGAAAAATATTTGTGAAATCTGGCACTCGTCCGAAAATTCGATTACGAACAATCTCTGTCTAAATAGAGAAATAATTAACCCTTAATCCTCTCAGAGGAGACATTTTAAATGTAGTAAAGATGTCTCCGAGTGCAAAGGGTTAAGTAAGCAGCGAGAGAAGTCCAATATATATACAGCACAGTCATTGAATCAATCGACAACTCATCGCGGTGTTAGTATAATCTGTCCAATCAACTTTTTCGAGCGAATTTCATTCGTCCAAGCGAAGATCTCTCGCTGATTCTCTTTTCCATCACTTCTTTCTCAGTGCGGCAGCGATTCGTCCCGCTTTGCACATGTTCACGTGGCCTCTCGATTTTTGCAAGATATTAATTGATGACACTTTATATGCCTCACCCTGCACGTACAGGGGAACACGTGCTCGTGCATTCATAGTCGCACGTGTGCACGCCACGAGTACGTGTACGTGTTAGAGCACACATTCGCCCTTCCTTCCTTCCTTCCTTCGTTTATTCGCTCCTTCGACGATCCCCTCGCCCGAACTCATTTTATATGTATGTGCAATTATTGGTCCCGATCTTGTCTCGCAGTTCGTTACGTCGCTTCGCCTACTAGCGGGTACGCGCCGAGGGTACTCCTTCGCTCGCGCGTAATGCCCTCGCCGGGAGACTTTGTCGGTACGATCGGTCGTACATAAAGGGAACGGTATGGAGGATTTAACTCGGCCGCAATCGCCGATTGCTCTAGCCTCAGCGGTTTCGTGCAAAAACTACAAACGAGCACACCACACCAAAGAGTATCCACACGGAGAAATCAATTGCGTCAGTGTGTACCTGAATTTTCTGTTATCCGGCAACTAGATGAAAAACTCGGTTTCTATTCAGCCAATTGTCTCCCGGTTACCTCAACTGAGCTTTGATGCAGCCGAATGTTCAGACGAATGTTTTCGGAGTAACGGAGACGTTATTCTTCGTTCAATCTTCCATTCAATTACACAAATTGAAAATTTTCCCTGCATATTGACTCGAGATAGATTTTTATGACGTTACACGGAGTAAATGATTCCGTTAATATAACTGAATTTTCTATTACTTGGGGACCAGATGAAAAACTCGGTTGTATTTATATTTAGAAACAGAAAATTTCTATTTCCTACAGGAGGTTTTTACACGGAGAAAATATTTTATATAGAAACGGAGAAATTAGACGAAAAATATATTTTCTTTTCCATATAAATTCTCTTCAATTTTACTATGTTTTTATAGTAATAAAAAAAAATAGATTGTTAGTAAGATCTGCCTTGCTAAGGAGCATAATAAATTTTGCTGGAAACATATTCTCTTAAAATGAATCAGTAAAACATCACTGAAAACAGTGAATATACACTGATTTGCAGTTATAAGTGTTGCACTGAAAGTGCTCAGTGCTATACTTCTAACTGATATCAGTGACTATTCACTGATTCACTTTAAGAGAGTAGCAAATGCTTTAATAGCACATTTCCTAGAGTTTTCGATCAGTTCCTAGAATATAAGTAGCACGTGTGAAAGGATAGTGAGTTACTGCAGAATGTCTATCTGTTCTTGGGAGGGGTTACAAAATCCTATATATAGTAATATTTACTATAAAATTCAATACTCAACTAATTGCTCTCAGTTACCTCGAGTTTACAATCAAATTTTGCAACTAAATGATCAGACGATTGTTTTCAATCACGATAATGAAGATAATATTTCTCGTCAACGAGTTCTGCCTCAGGTCTCCATTCAGTTACACGAATTGAAATTTTCTTCTCGTGTATGTAGACCAGAGGAGACGCGCTTAATGTCTACGTCACTCAAGGCGAAGGCGACTCGCGCGATTAGGTCGATCCCCGGACAACTTGACCGGCCGATGATCGGCAGATTGATGATGGTGGCGGTTTGAAACGCGCTACTAGATCGAAACGAGTGTAACTAATGTGCGGTGGTCGCAAGCGCCCGCGCACGTGTGTAGACGGTATAAAGAAACAAATGAGTTTCGTGATCGTACGAGAGGCCGATCTTGTCTCGGATTAATCGAGCAACGCCGTAGAAAACGAACAAGTTTCTCGTCGTAAGGTCGAATGCGGACGTAGGGGAGAGGAAGACTGTGGCGGAGAAGAGTTGGAGCACGAGAGGAGTCGACTAGTCCGATCGAAGACGCGGGGACAAGTCTCATTAACAGGCTGAATCAAAAACACTCTCGTTAGCACGGTCCAACGAATTCGGGGAATTTTTGCCTGTTGTTGTACACTCAGGCCTCCCGTATTAACAGTCCTTGCTCAAAACTTCAGTGAGAGAAAAAAAAAATGGTTGATCTAACTATTAATTATCTCGTTTCACGTCTCGCGAATATCAGCGAGACGCAATCGAATCAACGACGCGCACCGTTCGGGACCTATATACTCACGCTGCATTTAACCGCGCGCAGGATGTAGGTTGCCTTTAGATCGGCCGACCTCTTTTCCTTATGAATATTTTTACGAAAACGCAATTCACAGAGTGGGCAGAGCCGATTCCAGCCTCAGAAGTTCATCCACCGTGCAGTCGAGGTGCTATTGTTCGCGAGAGCCGGCCGATGCCGGGGACGAGGAGCGCGCGGGACGAGGAGAGGTGAGGACGGGGGCAGACGGGGGGAGGAGAGGATGGTATCGGGAAGGTATGATGTGTATGTAACACGTATGGTACGTAAACGCGAAGAAAAGTGGGCCTTTCCCTCGGAGTTTGGTACGTTCTTACGCACTCCCGTTGCGAATGTATTAATTTCAATCGGCTGCCGATCGTTTTTTCGATCTATCCCACCTCGCGGCTATTCGAAAGGTCACCGCCGCCGCGTAGCTTGCCACGGCTTATTACGTTTATCATCCGAATCCTTGTTATTTATCGCGTTGCCCGCGGGCGCCCGGTGTCCGGATACTCCGGCCGTGCCGCGGCTCGAGACCGCCGTGAATTTCGTCGACGTGAAATTCACGATCGACGCGTTTCCGTCTCGCAGGGGAAGAGAAAAAGGACGAGACAGAACGGAGTGCCGTAATTACCGGGCTGACGCGAGGAGGGGGCTCTTCTCTATCGTAAACACGGAGAGGAATAGCGAGAGAGGTGGCTGCTACCTACACGAGCAATAACTTTCAATCGGCGGCACTGTCCCTTAAATCGAGCAACGGGGTCGACGTTATCGGCCCTTCCGCCGAGCACCATTATAGTGAGATACTGTATGTGCCGATCCGTCGTTTAACGCCGCGAATCGGCCGGCGTTCGGAAGGCGGTTCGGTATTTTACGAGAGGCGAGCGTATCTTCCCAAGGTGTAGGATATACAGGGTGTCTCGTATCCGACCAGTTCGGGATCGAGACTTTGTCAGCGAGAATCTCGCGAAAACGCTAATACGCCTGTCACGATCTTGCAATTTCCGATCTTTCAAGTCACTCCGAAGCCGAATCGAAATTTCTATCGATGCAAAATATACCAATACACTATTCTCTAAGTTTCTTAGGGTGGAATCTCACTCCGAACGAGTGAAAAATGGTGGTATTTTCACTTGAAATGATAAGGAAAATATTGCCACTTGAAATCGCCAGAGTGAATGTTTCACGCGAGATTCGAGTGAATTCTGAGACTCTACATGAGCGAATATTTTAATCGATCAGAATAAACATGTTCTTGTGTAACAATAGAGAACATCAAATACACTTTTCAATTTTAAGTAAAAATATTTACTTGAAGATTCAGAATAGAGAATTTTTACTCTGTATAAATGGTAATTCGTTCAAGCATGACGATTTTTTTTTTAGTGAAATTTCATTCCAAGAAATTTTGAGTGTAGATCTCATAGTTTACCTGTGTTCTCCATAATTACTCTGTAGATTGGAGGAAAATCTACGAAATCCCTGGGCGAATCTTTCCCGAAGTATAAATTTAAATAGAATTTTTCATCTAAAATGTTTCCACCAATTTGAATGCATTTGACAAGTGAAGATATATTCTGGTATAATAGCCTTAATACATGATGATAGGTTATTAGAATTTTCTAATCTTGTGACCATAGCATCGATTTATTATTTATTAATTTTTAAAAGAAATGGGAACTATGTTTATTATTATTAATACATGTCAAAATACTAATCTGTTACTAAAACAGCATAACACATTATGTTAATGTGACAAATATTAATGAGACAAATGTGTATGGCTAGAACAAAAATATTGGTGACATAATTAAAATTAAAGTAAAATTATATTAAAAGTATATCTACAATTGTACTATGTGTATATGTGCGTGTGTGTTTAGGCTATTATGTCGGTCTATGTACATTAGACTAACTCTTCGATTTCGAATGAAAATATTTCCACGACGACTCAAAATGATAAGGACAAGAGGAAAAGATCTACCCTGTATGAGTGAAAAATTATTCGACTTTGAGTGATTCGGCCGTCGGTCTCCTTTTCGAGTCAAATTTCCCTCGAAGGAATTTAGGGAGAGTGAACGTATCTAAGAGGACTAACAACTTTCAATACGGAGTGACCTCGTGAACATCGTTTGGCGCTGAAAACGGCCGCCGCTGTCTTTCCCAAGCACTTTTGTCTATTATCCTCGATATCGTAAGGACATCCCGTATATATACACAACACATGTGTCTTCCGCGGAGAGCAGTGCATGCAAGAGAGAGAGAGAGAGAGAGAGAGAGAGAGAGAGAGAGA
>NW_022639560.1:1043380-1051063 GCF_010583005.1 Odontomachus brunneus | reverse complement strand
AGAGAGAGAGAGAGAGAGAGAGAGAGAGAGAGAGAGAGAGAGAGAGAGAGAGAAGAAGGGAAGTAATCAGAGGCACTAAACCACGATACCGCGCTGGCAGTTAGAGCCCTGTATCTCTGACGCTGTCGCCGATGGTACAACACGCCTGGTATTATTTGCGGGCTGCCACATTTGTCGTAGGTGGTCCCGCGACACCGCGCAGTGGCGTACCGTATGAACGACGCTCTGTACGCGCGACGCGCCGTACAGCTCTTGGCTCCTCCACCTTTCCGCGTGGCGAGAGCAACAAAGCCGATCACCGCGGATAATGCACGTCCCTCTTTGTGCGAGTCGCACCGGCGTACGTTCGGCGACCGTCGCGGCTCCGCTAATTAACGGCGATATTAACTCTCTGAATGCAGAGGAGCGCGTTCGCGCTCCTCATAGGACAAGCGAAAAATATCACGCAATAGCGTGCTTCCTGAGACAGTTGCTCCATAACAATATTCTCAAACAGGTAATGGTTGACACGACACGAAGAAGCCCGACAAATCTGTGCTGAATTTTCATAAATGTTTTCTAATTTACGGTTCTAATTTGACACACTATCGCTCGAGAATATCAATCAAACGGAGATAATGTTCAAAAAACTCATAAAGAAATAATTGTTTTTGCACTTTATCACGTAAAAGGTTTTTCTTGTTTACTTTTCAAAGGCTATGCAAGATATCTTGAATTTTTTTCTGAAATGAGAGGAATGTGAATACTCTGTGAATAAATAATAATTCTTATATTATACGTTTGTGTTCTCTTTTATATAGAAACTCGTCATTTTTACAATTCTTCCGATACTTTTAATAGGACTACATGGAAAAAAGAATATTCTTATTTTAAAGAATGAGATTACATAGCGGTAAGATGAGTTACTTGCATCAATATATTTTATGATATTCAACGGAGAAAACATTCTTATTGCTCAAAAATAATTTTCATAAATTAGAAGCACAAAATATTTGATTAAGAGCCGATTTTTCAATAGCAGTTTAAACTTGGATTCAAACAAGTTTAAACTTTATTCTAACAATGTGTTTGTTTTGTTTAAACAGAATTTAAGTTGAAATCTAAGTTTAAACTATCATTGAAAAACCGGCCCTCAGAATTAGATGCTTTCAAATGGAATAAATATCATTGTCACCGAAATAATCATATTGTACTATATTGTATATTGAAGTTCAAGACTTGAAAATTCCCGACAAAATTACATATGCTCGCTTATATATAAAAGAATGATCGTTAATTTGAGTGTATTAGTGTTAAGTGAATACTAATTTGTTCTGTGTGGAAGCAAGGCGACACTCCAAAGGTTAATGACGGCAGCCGAGACGAGGCACGCCCGACGACGCCGCTGACAACGACGACGACGACGATGTTGACGACGTCAACGACGATCAATTCGAGCGAACGCATTAATTTCTAATGTTGACATCCCAAAGACGGGGCTAACGGTTGGAGAACGATTAATAAAGATGCGCGGGCACGTGTGTCACCGGATATAAGGTGCCCACACGGCCCCCATTGGCATACGCATACGTCGTATAGTCGTGTGTCGTTTGCCCCACACCGACCACAGAGTACTCCGACTGTGTATGCGTGTGCGCGCGCGCGCGTGTGTGTATGCCACCGCATATGAACGTGCGTGTGTGTGTGTGTGTGTGTGTGTGTATACGTGCGTACGTACATAAGTCGCGACGTGGAACACCCTCGCACGCGTGCGTGTACGCTGCACACGTGTGCGCCGCGCGGATGGACGGGCTAACGGACGTTGTACATACGGACAGACGGACGGACGGACGGACCGACGAACGTAAGAACATACATACGTACGGATGGACAGACGGACAGACGGACGGATCGACACATAGCACGCGCATGAATATGTAGGATGTCTGGAAAGAAAAAAAGAAGAGGGAAAAGTGGGGGCGGCAAAAGACCCGGCGCGCATAGTAATCGGAGCCGCGTCATGCCAATAACATCGCGCCGATCGCCTAATGTCCGATCGATAAACCCGACGAGTTTTCCTTACTCCGCGTCGATAACTGGTGCGGGGGAGAGAATGGCAGGGGGATGGAGGGGAGGCATTGGTGATTTACGGGTTTGCTCGTCGGTGCGAGAGAGAGAGAAAGAGAGAGAAAGGGGGAAGGGGAGCGAGCGGGGAGGAGACGACAGACTGTTGGAAGAGAAAGAGCGAGCGAGAAAGAGGGCGAGAGGGGGGAGGGAGAGCACGTGTGCACGCACGTAGCACACGCGCGAGCGAACGTGCGCACGCACACGCACATAACCATGTACATGCGCGCGCGCGCGCGCGCGTACGCACACACGGAGCGGCTGGAATGGACGCGGGTAGGTAGGTAGGTAGGAAGGTAGGTAGGTAGGTAGGTGGGTATACACGAGGAGGAGAGTTTACAATTTTCTGCACGACGGCCACTCGATCGTTCAAATGCCAATAACGTTGCGGATGCCAATTGCCGATAATTCAAGGTATACCTGCCCACGATAACGCGCTCGCGCGCGAACGCCGTGCCGGCGCTGACAGATCGTTAGGTACCGGATGATGGGTTCTCGGTTTTAACGCGGGAGAGACACGCGATGGACGAGAGAGAGAGAGAGAGAGAGAGAGAGAGAGAAAGAGAGAGAGGAACAAACACTGAGGAGCCCACCGTCGTTGAGAGAGCGTTTTGGCTTTCGCCGAATTAACGATCCATATATCTCACGCGATACGTATATGCTTGCCGTTTGTATCGTGCTCGTTTAACCCTTCCGGAGGGTCGGCGGTGTATCCAGGTAGTCGTCCACTTAATAACAGAATTAACGTCCCACGATGTTACGTTGTTGACCGAGGTGTGTGCGGGGCGTGTAATTTAGACCGGCCTCGCGCGCCGAGGAAATGTTTGATTGAGTTTAGTGGCGGATTGCAGTGGGAGCGAAAGAGAAAACGTGAAAGAACGAGAAAGAGAGGAAAGAGAGAGAGAGAGAGAGAGACGCGTTCGTTGCTACAATCCGCCGGCGATAATGCAGCGATCAAAGGCGGATTCGACGACGAGAGAGGACTCATACGACGTACGGCGCGATAAGAGAACGATTTCCCTATCGCGATCGTACAGGTGGTTGGCGATACGAACGAGTCCCGCGGAGTTATACTCGCCACGGCGTGCCGTCTCGCAGTTGCATTGACGACGACGACGACGACGACGACGACGGCGGCGGCCGATAAATAACACAGTTAACGTCGCCGACGTAACTTTTTTCCGTTTCCCTCCGATCGCCGAGCGAAAGAGCTCTCTCTCTCTCTCTCTCTCTTTCTCTCTCTCGCCGCCTTTCTCTCCCCGTCCGAACAACGCTGCCGGCTCTGCGATGCGCAATTAAATTAATTCGGCTCGTCCCAAGGTGCAATTAATTTAATGATAACGCGCTGCGTCGCGCTGCGAGCGAGATTTTTCCGACTTTCTTATTCCCAGAGCCGTGCGGCCGGAGTACTGCTACTCCCTGTGCCGCGGCGACGTCGGTTTCCCGGCCGGAAAAAGGCCTCTCTTTCCGCGTCTCTTAGCGCAACCCGCGGGAAACGACATTGTTTCCATATACATATATTTTCCAAAGACGACGCGGCGATGTCGGCGGCTGCGATCACGCAGCCTGATCTCCGTTGAGCTACTTGGGAATGGAAAAGTGCTCGTTGCCGAGAGATAACCCCGATACATGCTTCAGAAGATAGATCGTGTTTTCTAATAAACCGCCCGATATCTCCACTTTTATGCGCGGCAAGAATTGAATATATCAGCGAATGCGAAACGCGAATCGGATTTCCACGGACTTATCCGACAGAGAATTTTCCGCGAACTTGATGAGAATTTGTTCTCCGTATTGAGAAGAAAACAGCTGCTGTTCCCTGGCGACTTATTAGTAGATAAGGAACGAGTCTAGATAAGGAGATAAGCATCGAGATTTCCAAGACAATCGGCACGCATTGGCGAGAAAGTTTCTAAAGGTCATTTGGAGTATTGTCTCTCGTGAGAACTTTGTTTCGATCTTGGAGAATACGCATTATAATATAAGTTAACGTCCGAACAAAGGAGATTTATTTTTTATTTATTGTGTTTACTTCCAATTTCATAATCATATTGCTTGCTCTAATGAGTCTCAATTTACTATCTAGATACTTGGACGCTAAGACGGTTCTCTCATTTTTTAGTACATCCACATCACACATTACATATATTTATTCGAATAAAATAAGTCTAGATATAATTATTAAAGAAAAAAAATCGCCTTAGCAAGAATGGCGCAATCATTTTGAATCATCACCGAAGAAGTTGAAGCAAAATGTCGATATACTCCTCGGTTTCTACAAAAATTTCTACAGTAATTTTTACTAAAGAAAATTCCCTCCATTATACAAGAAATAATTTAGAAAAATATTTGTACGTGTGGATGTATATATAAAGAGCCGTTGAAACGAGGCAAGATAGATATATGCATCTTGAATAACATTTATCTATCGTATCTCTGGTAACCCCAGTCGTCAGTGAAATTTTTGCGCAATCAACATGGAGATTAACACGGCGGTCAACGTTTTAACCAACAAATGCGCGCGAATTTTCAGCTGCGTACAGCAGTTACGTTCGCAATTCGCAATGTTGGATCTCGTTCGTTTCGGAGGTAGACAAGAAGGTAGGCAGGCAGGAAGGAAGAAAGGGATGTCTCATGCACACTTACCGAGCATCTTGCTGAGATCGGCATTGTGAAGATCGGGATTCTCGTCGGCCAATTTCTTGCGCTCGACCTTTGCCCAGACCATGAAGGCGTTCATCGGGCGACGTATCCGCTGCTCTTTGAGACTCCTCTGAGCCTGGCTGCCGCCGGGATGGCACATCTTCACTCCCGCGGGAATCGGCGAGATGCCCTGCTGGTATTCCAGGGACGGCCCGGAAGCCAGCCAGGGCATGTCCTCCAGCCGCTGCTGCGCCGCCGGACCGCTCAGCATGCCCGGTATCTGGTTTCAGGAAATTGCGTTTCACGAAACGTTCCCGCGGATCGCGCGACTTATTTATCGCCGAGACGCCGATTCGCACTTACTTCCGAGTCGCGTGAAAATTATCGCCGGCGCGTCTTCGATTAATTCCGACGTCGATTCTACCCGTACACTCGTTTGCGAGTACGTTGCTTCCTCTCCGACGAAGCCGAGGAGCGCATCAAATCATCACAATCGCGAGCCTAAACCGTTATGACGAGTGCCAAAGTGACAATATATATGAGTCATCCGACGTCACAATTGTAACGGGACATTCAAGAAAAACGCGAGTATCTTTATATTCTTATCTGTCCGATAAGAGCAAGAATAAAGAAGCAATATTTATACTTGTCACTTCGTCTCCTGTCAAAACCGACTACGCAAGTCCGTAAGTAGTGGCTCGCGATTGCGATTATTTAACGCGCTTCTGACTTTATCAGGAAAATGTGCTTGAACCGTTTTTCCCGATGAAGTCAGAAGCGCATCAAATTATCGCGACTACCAGCCATTGTTTATCGTTCGCGCTTTTGTGATTATCGATTATTAACAGGAACTACAGGCGACAATAGATGCCGAGAGAAAAACATCGATAGTAATAAAAAATTGACAGTAAAATTGAAAGAAAAAATATCTAAGAAATAGATACTTATAGTAGATATTTATTCGCGGTAGGTGCTAGTAACATATTTATATTAATCTCTCTCTCTCTCTCTCTCTCTCTCTCTCTCTCTATATATATATATATATATATATATATATATATATATACACCCATATATATATAAGAATATCTGTAGTTAACTTCTAAACTTTTTGATCGATCTGAATTAGATTTCGCATAATTATCCTCTACGACACTAAGCATAGAGAATATCAGAGAAAGTAACCTCACCCCCTGTCCCCTGATTTCAACCACGTAATACTTTGTGATATATAATTTAAGAAATCGGAGCAACGCCGGATAGTTAATAAATTAATATAACATATTTTCCAAGTAAGAAAATATATATCTTTTTGAAAGCTTAACATTTTACGAAAGCAATTGTTTATTTGATTTAAACAGAAGAATTTAGATTTAAGTAAATATGTCATCAGTACCTACACCGAATAAATATTTTTTTGATATTTTATTTCTACAAATATTGTTTTTTTATTACACTCTTATCTGATATGAATAAGGTGTCTCATACGTATCACTTGAGTTCTCGTCATTATGGCAATCGTGGTCATTTGATGCGCTTCTAGTTTTATCGGGAAGAATATGTTTAAATCGTTTCGCCAATACGGAGGAAGGAAAGTGGTGGCGGCAGCAACAACGCGTCTCGATTGAAGTGCAATGATATTGAAATTTCGTACGTCGCGGCGGCTCGGTGTGAACAATAGATGTGTGCGCGTGCGATAAAGAGCCGTAGGAATACGATTGTGACTAACTAGCAGGACGAAACGCGAGATTAATGAATGTCGATCGCGTGGCGCCCAGCGGCTTCTCGACACTATCTCTCTACTGCCGCCATTGTCTTGCTTTCTCACTTTCTCTCTTCCTCTCTTTCTCTTTCCGTGAGGCGGGTTGGACTTTATTTTCATGCGTTCGTCGTACTCTCGCGCACTCGCTCGAGGTGACACGTTTATATACGCAGGAACGTAGGTGTGTTTACAGCGCGCCCGTCGTTCGCGAGAGGCACGCGGATCTATTTCAAGAGATGCGATGTATCCTGCATGCCGTCCGAAACCGGGCATCGAGCACGTACCGAGATGATTTGAGTATCGATGGGCATCGAGCTGTCGTTGCCGTCGATATTGGAGTCGATGTCGTAGGCCCGCGATGTGGGAGTCGCGTAAAGCGAGGAATGAAGTGCCAAGAGGCCGGGGGAGCCGCCATAACCGCTTACTGGTGGTGGTGGTGTCATCTCACCCCTGTCGTAATTATCCAGCATCCTGTAAAAGAGAAGATAAAAAAAAAGTTGAGAAAGAATAACTATGTATGATTTACATTTTATGATGAATACGCGTCTCTACTGTCGCGTAACGCAAATTTGATGAATACTAAAAAACAATATATTTATTTATACTAATATATATATATATATATATATATATTACAAATAAGAAAATATTTTCTCTAAACCTAAGAAAATCATAACTTTTCATGAAAACAGTTGTTTATTCTATTTAAATAAAATAATGTAGATTCAAGTAAATGTGTTATTAGTATTCACCAAATAAATATTTACAATTTTTTAGATATTTTTCCTGTCAGTGTACCACACACAGATTCTTGCTGCCGTAGATGACTTATTTCCGTTTACATAATTTTAATTTCTTGCTTATTTTATTATGCTAAGCTCAGCACAAAGCTTTGGACAAGTAGATTTTCTTATGTAAGCTTATGTATTACTAAAGGATTTCATGATTGTGCAACTTTATCGGATTTCTGTAGTACGGGTAAGTTGGAATATAGTCGACTACCTGACATGTCCATTGTCGCGGTGTCAATTCCGGGTACCCGCGTATCTCGAATAGTAACCGCGTATCTGAGGCTTTCAGGTATTACCTGGGCATCCGGGTATTTCTCGAATTATCCGGATATATATATATATATATATATATATATATATATATATATATATATATATATATAT
>NW_022639560.1:1018906-1043362 GCF_010583005.1 Odontomachus brunneus | reverse complement strand
ATATATATATATATATATATATATATATATATATATATATATATATATATATATATATTCAGGTTTCCGAGTATCCAGTTATTTGTTTTGTTGTCATTATCATTTTATATATTTCTCAAGTCATTCTATGCATAAAAGTGTTAAGATACGATCAACAAGAAATATACAAAAATACTTTTAAAAAATTTAGTTTTGTATCAAGGTATACAAAAGAAGAACAAAATATCAAATAAAGTATACATTTTTTCTTCCTTGAGTTTGCCTTAACTTTTACACGCAGATTAACGAGGGGAATATATATTCACGTAAAGAAAAATATGTTATATAAACATAAAAGTATGTTACTGTATTTAAAAATTGTTTGATTTTCCGGATATCCAAGTATAAAAATATCCACAGATTATACCAGCGGAAAGAGAGCACCAATCCATTGAAGACTATGATAGTTTCATGTATCCATTCTGAGGTTAAATCCGCGGTATCGTCCTCTTTTGGCACGCGAACACGAGAGACGATATGTAGACACTCTTGCACGGTATACAGAATGTCAAATATAACAGATAGTAGTATAACAGACAGATAAGATACATCAATTGCAGATTATATCGTCGACTATATCGAACGATAGAGAGAGAGAGAGAGTGCAGCGCGATGCACTCGCGAGCGCGCAACGCCGCGGCGATAAGCGAGCTCGGGCGGTTGCGCCAAGTCCCGATCGATTCGCGGCGTTCGATTTCCGCGAGGAGACGATAAAAGCTAGACCGCGATCGGCGCGAGAGATCGCGATTCGTACCACGACTACACGATAGTAATTGACTTTGGCGTTTCTCCGCCTGTCCCCTTCCTCCTCTCTCTCACTGTCTGTGTCTGTCTGTCTCTCTCTCTCTCTCTCTCTTTCTCCGTTTCTCGCTTTCCATCGTGTCGCAGCGGAACGGAGAGATCGAGCGAGCGCGACGGCCCGAGTGAAATCCCGTGGGTCGCTCTCGTGCCGGAGAGCGCGATTGATCTGTCAACCCCGTTAGGAAAAGAGTTGATCGACATGAATGAACCATTCAAGGCCACTTAATGGAATTCCCACGATTGTCCTTAAGGCATTATGCGACCGCGCACGCCGGGCATAATAGTGCGGAACAGCTGTCGCGTACGTTCGCGGCGCACGAAACCCATCGCGAGTGCGCGCACACGTACACGCATGGTACAACGGGCGTATTGGTGTGTCTGTGTGTGCGTGTGTGTATTCGCATGGTGTACGCGACCATACGCATCATACGCACGTTACTTAGACCGTCGTCTTCTTCCGCGGATGCACCGCGTGCTCCTAGGTAAACGTGGTGACAGAGCGCGCGTATTCCGCCGATGAATGTACGTACGCGCGCGCGGGTGTCCCACATAATGGCCATTGTTTCGTGTGGCTCGCCAGAGATGCTGCGACGGCGGGCGACGCGAAAACGCACCGGCATTTTCATTCAGTAAACTTCGCCAGCCGGCTATAGCGCGAACGACTTCTGTCATCCCTTACGACGCGAAGAACCGACTACTAGCTGTAGCCAGCTGGCCCGAGAGTGCGACGATATCGTGTCTTGCGGAGGGAACCTGCATCAGGCTTTAGATAGGTGTTGTAGATCGAAGATTGCGGATTGCTGAACATTCCAATTTGTCGAAACGGTTAATCTCAATCTTAGCTTCCCTTGTGTCTCTCGTTATTGTTTATATTCAATACTTGTTTTTAGTATTGTCCCGGGTTTGTTTATATTCGCTTGTTGTTTGCTTTGTTCGCTTGTTGATCGCATTCAATACGCGATTCTTAACGGATCAAGTTGACTCAAGAGTCATGTCGGCCATGCGTTTTGTGTATGTACATCTTCATTATGAGAGAAACACACACACACACACACACACACACACACACACACACACACACACACACAGCGGAAAAGAAATTGCAAAGTATTCTTTTTGGAACATAGGAAAAGTACTTATGTTTCACAAAGGGTATTTTGAGAATTCTTCTCCACTGTTTCTTTCGCAATGAACACGCACACCAAATGGACACGGCCGACATGACCATTGTTGTTGTGTATAATCTCCTGTTGTATATTGGTTCCGTACAATCTATTCTTGCGCGAAAATATGGTAAAATTAAAAAGAATTTATTCGCAGAAAAGAACTATATATAATATTTTCTTTCCATGTTGACGCCAACCTAACTCTTTCGCTATTAAATTTGTTTTACAAAGATATAATTTTTTTACTTTCATAAATTGTTTTTTTATTAAATATATAAAAATAATAAATACAATATAGTTAAATAATAATAAATTAATTAATATAATATAGTTTTAGCAAGAAGTAAATTAATTAATATAATATAGTTTTAGCAAGAAGAAAAAATTTTATGTTTGGTACTAAAGAGATGGGGATATTCCACTGAGGTTTTTGAAAGGGCATATTTGTCCCAACGCGGTGATAAGTAAAGTGATAGTTCATGTGTTTTGAATACCAAAAAAGCTGGTTTTTCAATTGCGTTTTTTTCATGTGAGTGTGTTTATATTCAATTAAACAAGATTAATATTAATATTAATAGGGAAAACGTCTCGGAACGTATACATCTTGTTGGTAGCAAAAGGATTAAGGGTCACGGCTCTGAAATTGTTTTCAATCCCAGTTTTCAATCTCGGAACGTCGAAACGGCGATTCCACTGACAGAACTTTCGCGAATGGGCGAAGAAAAATGCACTTTCGACTCGCGGCTTGAGTACGAGACAATAACGGACACCTCGTTGCCGATGGGGAAGCTCATCGCGCGGCGTCCGCACGTCAGGTACGCGCGAAACGGCGAAAAAACCTCTGAACTCGCGGACGGGGTTCCTCGGCTTTCGCCTGGCGTCGGCCCGCGCAGCTGTACACCCACGCATATATGATAGATACGCCACTGCCTTCAGCATTGTTTCTTTAATGATTCATGTGGGGTGATTGCACCGCGAGTGGAGGAAGCGGTCTCCAACCGCGAATGCAATGAGCCCGGCGCGCCGTTTCGAAAATATTAATTCGCCGGGAGTCATCGTCGGAAGACTGATACGTCGGATTAAGCCTCAATCCCGCGCTCTTTGTCAAACTCGACGGCCGCCGATAACAGACTCGTCGTGCGCGACTAGCACGCGTGTACAAAGGATTGCACATATGCCCAGCTATTCCCTAGCAATATGTGTTCTAATTGAAAGTTACTAAAAATATATTTTTTGTAAACCAAGTCCCGTTCCTCTCTCTTTCTCTTTTTGGCCATAAAGTAGTAAATACATATACGTGTTATGTTGTTATTTGCTAGTTGCAGGATAACTTTTCCCTTTTTGTCGAGGCTTGAGCCCCGTAGAAGAGTGTTGTCGTTGTTGCCCCGCTTTTCACGCGCATTTCTACTGCTCTCTTAGACATCTTAGAATTTCGCTCGAAACGAGCAGTATTCTCACTCGAAGCGATACTGAGAGTACTCGAAAGAGTGGAAAGTTCACTCAAGCTTGGAGTGGATTCTGACTTCGTATGAGCGAATGTTTCGTTCAATTAGAGTGAATATCTTCCTCTGACGATAGAGTACATCAGATTTACTCTTCAATCAAGCGAAAAGATTCACTCGATGATTCAGAGCGGAGAATTTACTCTGTATGAATGAACATCACTTGAGAACTCGAGTGACTCTCGGTGATTACTTGTCGAATGAAATTTCACTCTAAGAAAATACTCGTAGAGTGTTTTTTTGTATTTTTGTCGTACTCGATATAGCTGTCGTAACGATGATGATGATTGTTATTATGCAACGCATATAATTCGTATATACTAAGAGAGAAAAATTCTTGATCTTATAAAAATGTTATTTTTGAGTGCTGATAATATTTTTTGTTCTAACGAGAAAATAGTAACAATGTGCGCATACTCGGGCAAAAACAATTCGGTTGGATTAATCAAATTTCTAGTGAAATATGAACAAGCCCGAAATTCCGGTTGAAGCCACTAAATTTCTAGTTAATTTAAACAGAATTCTGCTAACTTCAACCGGAATCTTCTGTTCCGTCCGTATTTTAGGATTGCTTAATCTGACCAAACATATTTTATCGTGTATAAGATTATTATCATTAACATTACAGTAGCACTCTAAGGCCCGTATTAATAGTCATTATTTGAAATTCGTTTCAAATGAGATACTTAGACTTCAATTTAGAAAAAAAGAGGTCATTCGAAAAAATTTTTCTCACACTTTGCGTAATCCAGAAAATTAATTTTCTACAGCCCTCTCAGCCCCCCCCCCTCCGGGCTATGCTACTGGATATAGATGTCACACTTGTCATAGTTCAACTGAAGAACTTGTACTTGAGTTCTCTAAAAATCTAAATATCTGAGGCAAGTCTCAAGTAACAACTATTAATACAGATCTAAGCGCGAAAATACTTTTCTCGACTACAATTCTTTGATCGCGCGATCATATTCACAAATATCGAACGCCTCTTTCTGTAATGCAGTGCTGTGCAGTGCAGTCGATCATACCAGAACGTAGCGCCAAGATTTGCGCCGGTCGAGATAATTTATGCAGTATATTACGCGATGCGCCAGCGGATTATGTATAGTTATCGTTCGTGCAATATGTTCGCCGCCCGTAGCGAAGCTTGTAACCGTTTAATCGAACGATGTATAATCTTCCGTTAATCTCCGCGATGTACCTCGACGTCCGTCGATCGTTCGATCGATCGATCGATCGATCGGCCGGCCGGTCGGAGTAGCGAATGAACAGTAACGAGGGGCGCTCTTCCGCGTTGCAAATAAAATATCTCAAGATTTCCGACAACCATGCGACAACAACGTCGACGACGACGACGACGACGAGGTGATGGAGGAGGACGACGTTTCACAAAGCGTGTCAAGGAAAAGCGACAGTTATCCTTCCACACCGACGCGCCGCCATCCACGTTACAAATAGCCGTTGCCGGGCCACGACCCGTGCACGGACACGCTATACACGTCAGACTCGGCCGAGCAGGGAGACAAAGAACACACCGGCGATCCTCTAAATCGGCATGTCCGTTGAGCCTCATGAATCTCCACGGCTCTCCTGCGAAAAGGAGGGAAAAGCCGCGTGTCCTGCACGGTTCGGCACGCAGCGACAGGCAGCAGCGGGACTCTCCGTGCGCGGAGAGGCAGTCGCTCTCTTCGTCACAACGACACACTTGTTCCCCCGGCTAAATTATTCCCCCCTTCTCTGCCGTGGGGAGGACGGGGGAAGGGCGCGGGGAGAGAAGGGGGGTCAGAGCCTTTGAGAGAAGTACGGAGAAAGCTTTCGACCGGTCTTTCGCGAAGGTCTGACGACGGCTGACGCATTTTATTCAAATAATCGCGCCGATCGAACACACCCTTGCATTGCTCGACGACGCGACGCGAAACGGTGCAGACTCGCATAAAATGTTTACACGACGATGTGCAAATGCATGATGCGTATGACGTTCTTCACACATTTGCGTTCGTGGATGCATATGCGCGTGAATTAATCCGCGACTTACGACAATACTTACGCAATAGAGCCGATAGAGCGTAAACAAATCAATATGCGAAAATTTCTGGCAGCAAAACGGGAAAATGCTTGGGAGAAAGATCGCAATGGCACCGCACACAATTGCTTCATATTTGTCATATAGAATAACGAGATATAAGTACGAAAATGATTGCCGTAATTTACTCGAAACAGTATGTTAGGATGCAATACGAAAATCTGAGAACCTTCAAATAAATCTGCTGCTGCTTGAGTGTAATAAAAAAATTACATTTTTCAGTGATAATAATAATTAATCACAACAACAATCTTTCTCTCTTTTTCTTATATATTCAGGAAGAAAAACATGCTCGTGGTAACTATATAGATGACAGTTGTACGAGTTTTATATACAGAATTAATGTGTGTTGTTTACTAATTTTTATATTTTGCAGTAATTGCAACTGAAATTGTAAACTGAATGGTTACGGGAATTACACAGATACTGTATAGAGCTCTCGTAACCATATTTAGCTTTATGCTAAATTTTAAATAGAATTGTAAGATTCGTAACTTGCTCTCGTAAAATTCGTAAGAACTTATGAGAATTCTATACGTACCGTACGTTGCATAATTACTCATAAATATCTACGATTTCACGTAAGTTAAGACATTTACAAGTAAAACATATGATACGCGTAGAATTGTGAATCTACTTATAAGTATTCACGAATTTTACGAGAACAAGTTGCGGAACTTAAAATTCTGTTTAGAATTGCAACATTAGTTACAATATATAACTGTAAAATAGTTTATTTTTTTAAACTACACACATGAATTTCACATACAAAATTTGTACAATTGTGCACTCGTATAGTCGCCACGATCATATCTTTTTCTCCGAGTGTAAGAAACGATTTATCGGTGCACCGTTGTCGATCGACCCAGATAAATATATGTAAATTTAGCAGTGACTTTACTCGCCGATGTGCAAAGTTTGAATTCCTCGTAATTGCTTTATATTCATCGCACGGAGGGCATAACGAAATAGAAATATGGAAAATATTGTTAGAATTTACTCGAAACAATGCCATGTGAAATGAGAATCTTGGAGAAACTTTTAAGTGTAAATTTATTTCTGTTACGAATATAACAAAAAATTTACGTTGTATATGACGCAAATTTCATACGGAAAAGAAATTCGTAAATTTCTGGTTAACCAGAAATCTTATTTGGTTAACTTCTTGTTAATTTGAACATAACTCCGATGACATCAACTGTAATTCTGCTTCGTCCATATTTTCATCATTTCATCATTTTTTCGAAAAAATGGCCTTACAGTTACATAATGAAAATTATTTGGATACAAAAAATTAGATAAGATGAATGTAAATGACTAATAAACACTACGATATGGCATGTGTTTTGTATTCAATGAATATAGATGACAAAGTGAATCTCTATCTGAGTTATTCATGAAATTTAGCAAAAAAGTCTTTTTTCAATCTGTTCATCCAGATTAAAGCCAGTCACACTTCTTATAAAAATTGACTGTGGTAGACAAGAAAGATCAACGACGAGAGACAAACGAATGTATAATCTTTACGCCTACGTCAATTTGTTTGCGGATATTGCTGAACTATTAGTAAAATTCTACATAGACTACAGCACAGTTTTCCAGCAAGTGCAAGAAACAGCGACAAATTTTACCTGTGACATTTCGAATTTTACCCAGACCAATCAAACATTTCTCTCGAGTCCAAAGACAATTTGGTTCAATCAAATTCTCTTTTCCGTATATGATTAAATCAATATACAGCATATTAGGTTAACAATTGTAATTACAAAGTTATAAAGTTTACATTATCGATTGTCTCACGTCACGGCAATCGGAGTTATATTCACCAACTATTAATAACTTGCATGCGACGCATAATTCTGCGCATTGCGATCGGAACGTAGAGCGCCGTAACTGCGGAGTGACGTGCACGCACAGACTGTAATTTTATAAGCTGCTGATTAAACTTTTAAATCGAATGCCCAATGTTCGGTTAGCAAGCGGAAGTCACGACCCCAGCCGCTCACCTCTGCACTACTAACGCTCCGGCGCGTTTCAGATTTGAGAACGAAGAAAGCGCATCCCCGAAACCTTTACGGGTTTAAGACTGCGGAACGGACGCCGCGTCCGTCGCGAGTTGGTCCGTCCGTCCGTCCATCCGTTCGTCCGGTTCGTTCGTGTGTACCCCGGCTGGTATACCTTCTCTGACCTCGCGGCAACGTTGCGGAGCCATTACGTACGACTTCCTGCGACCGAGTAAGGAAGAATCGAAGATTTCTACACAACCTCGGGAAGAGAGGTGTCCGCGTGATGCCGGCGGAGAGATACCCGTCGAGCGACGAAAACACTCCAAACACCTTTTCTAGGATGGAGCTTCCTAGGGTGCCGTCTGATCCGCGCAAGATATCATCCCGAGTCAAAATCTTGATCTTGCTTTCCACCTCAAATGTCCCATTTAACGTCTACTTTGATACTCTGAAGTCTACCTCTTTTGCGAAACGCGTTCTCTGTGCGTGTCCTATCATTCAGTAGCGCTAAATAGGACGTCATTTTTCATGTGTGTTAAATATACACTGATCCTTCGGAATGTACAGATGTTTGAAAGTTCAGGAGTTGAAAGTGTTAAAATTTTTGCTCGGGATATCGTCGTTTTCGACGATGATTGCGGATCTACATCGCGGAGAGACCAAAATATAGAGATCGATAAAAAATCCCGACAGATATCTTTTATCGGATAATTTGATAGATATGAAAGAGATTTGTACGAGAGAATGAACACTGTAAAAAATAAAATGAATCAAAGAACCAATCAAATCGTGTAAGAAGAACAATTTCAGGGTTGGCAAAATACATAGAGAGAATTTTACAATAAACATTATGAGATTTTGTTCTATATAGAGAAATAGATCGGCATTCTGCAGAAATAGATCGGTTTTCTAATTAACGACACTTTTATTTGGGGGCTACTAATAACATATTTATTTATGCTAATTTAGTTTAATGAGACGATTACAAATTTGATCCATCATATTATTGATCATGTTTAATTTACTTAAGTTTCTAACTACCTTGGTAGACCTACTTGTATAATGCAATTAGATTAATTCTTTGGCGGTTAAAGGAACATTTTTATGATACGACTACGTTTCAATTTCGTTAACTTTTATAGAATTTAACTTTTATAGAGTTGACTCAATTTTACAGTTCGATTTCGTCAAATTATTAAGAGAGATTTGACTCCATTTTTATTAACCATTTCCATAAATTATTTTATTTATTTATTCGACTGTTGCAGTTTGCGCGACAAGATTTGCGCAACTCCCAAGACTTGGTCCGTTTTACCGGATCTTTTTTCAACGAACAAAACCGAGTACGAATTAAGGTCGATTCTAATCAGAGTGAATTCCACGGTCAGAAGTACAAAATCCACGTGACATATTATCGCTAGCTGTTGCATAAATCGCTACGTGTAATCATTCCCCCGACAATCGTTCGCGCCCTGAAATTCTTTTCTTCTTTTTCGTTTCTTCTTTTCCTAACGAAGCTTCCGTTTGACGGGAGAAGTGATATCCGGCATTTAAACGTCCTTAATTTGTAAATCCACGTGTCTATTGTTCTCAATGAAGCAAATTTACGTAGCTGCAAATGAGTCTTGATTCACCAATAAGTCGCCATCGCCATTATGTTTAGCGCACTACAGATTTACAATCGTTTTAAAATAGACCAACGACACACGTACGCATGCGCATCGTCCTACGTCAACCTCGAGTGAATCAAAGTCATCTAAGTCGTCCAAAGTCGTGTCGCCTTGTCGCGCCCCGTACTCTCTATTATGTCTATCGTGTAAATATAACTTAGTTATTGCGTAATCTTGTTCTTTGTATTCGTTGCAAATTGCGAAACAATAGCGGTGATATTTAAAGCGAGTTGCCGTCGCCACGCTCGCACGTAATAAATTCGCGAGAATTTCGGCTTGAATGATGAAATATTCGAATTATCATTGAAGTTATTAACGAGAACGTCAATTCTCCTGTCGTCTCGATCGAGGAAATGACGAATTAACAGTGTTATTATCGCATGCGCGCAGTCGCGCGACTGATTGACAACAAACGCGAACGAGCGCGCTCCGTTGGAGAGGAACGCGTCGGCGCATTTCGCACGCCGAAATAACTATAACCGCGACGTTAATCCGTAATTAACGCCGCGGCGGTCGTTGTTTAATCGTCAAGTCAGCGATATCTGAGTCACCGCAATCGCAGAAATTACAAGGTCGTCGATGACCACGAGTACACACGACGTGCAGGGGTCAGACGCGACGTCATCGTCCCGTAAACGCTCCTACGATCTCGCATACAGGCGCACCGCAGTAAAGCCGTAAAAAGCGCCACGAGATACCTGGCTGAAAATTCACGGGAAATCCACAGCGTGTCACGCGTGTGTCGCAAAAAGGAATCGCTCGGACAGTCGTTCGCGATGACGCAAAAACGAGCGTCCCTCCTAGCGAGCCCACGAATGTCGTAGAAAACCTGATTATAAGATGACAATTTTCACACAGAAGATAAGTGAAGCAAAAACGAAGAGAGAGTGAACGAGAATTGAAAGTACAGTGTAGTAGAAAGTAGAATAATTCATATTTAATCAAGTAAAAATTACGACAGAAGAAATGTGAGATAGAAATAGAGAAAATAGACAAAGTTGAAGAGTACACTACAGTAAAGTCTATAGTAGAAGTTGTTACATATGCAGAGTCAACTGTAAAGTGAATAAAAAATAATCAAGCACTCGACTAAATACATTGATGTTCATTTTTAGTAAAATAAAAATCAACACAGAGAAAAAGTGAGGCAAAAATTTAAAAATGCACGAGATTTGAAAGTACAATGTAATGAAAATTAGAATAAAATTTGTTGCGTATCACCAAAATAAAATATAATCTCACTTTTAGCAGAATCTTATGTGGGGAGGATTTTTCAAGAGGAAAATATTCTTACATCCCAAAAAAAGGAAGGAACTTCAGTTGCTAGATGTTAATCCCATATTCCGCGAGAGAACCTTTGTCAAAAGAATATTCTTCTTCTAACAAGAAGAAGAATATTTTCCTCTTGACTTTAGAGAAGAATCCTCTTAAGGCCATATATAAGAAGATTCCGCTAAGGAATATTTTCTGGGTGTTGTCGAGCTAATTATAAAATGAATAAACAGTAATCAAACATCTGGCGTTGACTCAATGTTCATTTTTATGAGGTTCAATCTGAGGAAAGTTTTTGCAGAGAAAAGACGTTTTTGCAATCGCTCATTTTCGAAGAGTCGTTCGCGACGATGGCGACATTCGTTCCCAGCGAACGCACAAGCGCCGTGGAAAAACCGAGTCGTGCATACGCTGGCGGCGTATAGCGTGTCGTTCACGGAATTATCGACGTTTCGTCGATATAATCGATGTTTGCAAATTGAGCCTGCTGCGACTCGGGTAAGCTAACCGACACACGCGCGCGCGTACACACACACATGCTTGCGCTCACGATCACTGCGAGATATTAATTCTTATCACGTAAGAAAACGAAAGTAAAGTTACACTTAGAACGCGTGCGATTCATCCGTCGTCGGCGTGAATCTTTTCGTACTCAAAAAATGCTCTTGCAGCCACAGCAAAAATTATCTGGTCACAAGAAATCAGCTGAGATAAATGACTAGCAAACGCTGCGATATCGCGTACGTTCAGCATTTCGTCGATATAGGTGACAGAGACCGAATTTCTATCTGAATCACTCGTGAAATTTAACAAGAAAGTCCGTTCTCTGTGCGGCGTTTTGTTCATATCAAAGCCAATCACACTTCTTACAAAAATTAACTATGGTAGGCAAGAAAGACTAGCGACGAGAAGACAAATGAATGTATAATCCTTACACTCACCTAAATTTGCTCTGTTTGCTGTAATTTCTACGTACTACAGCACAATTTTCCAGCGAATGCAAAAAGCAGCGATAAATTTTAACCGTGACATTTCGAATTGTGCCTGGTTTAGCACGATTTTTTTGAGTATCATTGGAGCAACGCGACAATACGCGCGCCGTTGATATTGCCAATTAATGATCGGGATCGTGAGCTTTGGCTGAAAGGAATGCGAGTGGGAACTGAACGCACGACGTTCCCGAAGAGGACTCTGCGCGAGCGGAGCAGAGGCCAATCGAGAAAACGGCCGGGGCGAATAGTTCGCCGATCGGGGGCCACTCTCGCGACTCGCGATTAAACATTTTGATTTCAGCCTCGTAAATACGAGAATCGATCAACATGTGGGCACGTATCGGCGTTATTACAGAATTGCGTGCGGCGGTGTTTAAAGCTCGGGCTCGCGCGCGGCGAGGATCTCCGAGTCACTCTGTGCGGCTGCGCAATGTCGTAAAAAGATTCATAGATTCACGATTGCCCACGAGATATCGCGCGAGCAGTATTTCCTTCGGTTCTCCTTCAAACTATTCCGAATTCGAGTAAAAATTAACGTTAAGTAGAGTAAAAAAGCAGAGCCACAAATTTGAAACTTTCTGCTCTCAGAATTTGAGTGATTTCTCACTCATGCGGAATTTTCTACTCTGAATCGTCGAATGAATATTTGCACTCGAGATTAAACAGAATGAATTTACAATGTATTGGGGCAAATTCAATCGATTGAGAAACATTCATTCATGCACTGAGAGAAAACATATCTAAGAAGTAAAAGATATTTACTCAGTAAATATCATACATATACACATATAATAATGTTGCTACTTATACTAATATAATATATTTTTCAAATAGAAAAATATACGTTTTCCTTAGCTTTTCATGACAACAATTGTTCCATTTAAATAAAAGAATTTAGATCGAAATAAATGTGTTACTAATACGTATCGAATAAATATTGCTTATTTTTTAAATATTTTTTCTCTCACGATATAGTGTCAGAATTTACTCCAAGCCCGAGTGAAACCTTCACTTTTGTAACTTTGAATGGTAGTATTTTCACTATTACCTCAAGTGTGAAAATACTATCACCTTTCACTCGTTTCAAGTGAGATTTCACTCCAAGAAATTTTAAAAATACTTGAAAGTATATCAGTGAAATATATATATACACACACACACATCTTTATTCCTTTAGCATACATTTTTAGCCAAGAAGGGGATATCAGTGGAATATAAATTTTATCTCTGTATGTGAACGAATACCTGAATAAACTTTACGTTTCACGAGGAAATTTTCAAGTATTTTTTTTCAGTGTACCTTTCAAACAACTCAATGAATTTCGGCTAAGATAAATAAATTAATAATGAGTGGCACGATATAGTCTCAGGTTACTTGGAGATTTCTTTTTTCTCCTTCGTCTGCAGACTAGAGTCTCGCGCAAAATCTGCCGGAATATCTAGCGTGCGTGTGTACGTATGAAATAACGTGACATGGTCCGCGATCCGTGCGACGGCCGAGCGGGAGCAACGGATGGAACCGGACGGAACCATTGTAATGGAGCTGATTTTCGTCGCCAGCAACCGCCGCGGTCGAAAAAAAATCTCCGTCACGCGGTGATTCTGTGATTCGGTTTTTTTCTCTCTCCCTCTCTTTCTCTCTCTTTAACCGTGCGACACGTGTCCCGTGTGTGTTAACAGAAATTAAGGTGTAACTGTGTTCGCGAATTGAAGACGTCAGATATTTGCAGTCTCTCGTCGATGAATATCCACGTCGCTCGAGAACGAGCGGTTCGCGTTGACCTTCTTGACTACGGTACTCTGTAACATTTAACGTTCCCCTCATTGTTTCCGGTCGGATCTCGAAGGGATTTGAAAAAAGATCGCACGGTAGATCGGCGCAGCGGGTAAAAAATGAAATTCTCGAGTGGTGCGGCGCATCACGCGGACCGCCGTAGGAGGGCAACGAGCAAATAAGACCGCGGGCAAACGAGATAAGAAATAGCTGAAATTACACGATACGTTAGAGACGCATGCCGCGGCGCGGCAGTGCGCATGCTATTTTCCCAACCTCCTCCTTAACAGTCCCAAAGGGTCGGTAAGCGGAGAAAGAGAGAAAGAGAGAGAGAGAGAGAGGAACAGGGAGAAAGGGAAAAGAAAGAGAAAGAGAGAGAGGGAAGGCCACTTTTATCCTCTTTGCCTTCGCAGCACGGACGTAATGATAGTGAAACATTGAATCTCGAGCGTAAACTGCAATTTAATGGATTTCCAACAACACTAACACTGTCTCGAGGACACGCGCAGGGGAGCCGGCGCGAGGAGCGACGGAAGGGGCCGATGCGGGGGTGCGGTTCGGGCAGTCGGTTAAGAAAATACAGATAACAGGGAAACGACGCGCGCGCGAGGGTGAGAGAAGCGCGACGCGACGCGACAGGACGCGGCGCATCTCATCGCCTTTCTCCCTTCGTGGGGGACTCGCACGGGGAACGGCGATACCGATTGGCGATTATGTTAACCAAACACGCGCGGTATACGCCCCTGCAATTTGCCCGGGGATCATCTTGCCCTAATCGCCGCGCTAATAACAGGATTACCAGGGGCCTGACCGGCGCGGTCGTATACTTATCCCTAATTCGCCGTATCGTTATTAATATATACGATACAATTGGGAACGCGGCCCGGCCGGCGCGATAAGACCGTATCCCCTTCCCACCCCCACCCTGGCCGGGCCCGGCCACGCGCTCAACCATCGAAATGCGGCCTCGCCTGGTTAGAACGATTTTTTTCTCTATATCTCTCTCTTTCTCTCTTCCTCTCCTTCCGTTTCGCGCGCTGTTGACGAATTTTCGCGACCGTAAAATGAGCGGGCTTCGCGTTCACACAAAACTTCGCATTGCATTCGAATAAATGTTACTTGTTTCATTCTGAATCCTGATAAGTTTGATACTTCGATCGAGAATATAGAAGGTTAGGGTTCTAGATTAGGGTTCTGCCTTTCCCAGCAATTAGAATATTTTCCCGCGTGTGTCGAACGGCCAGCACCTCTGATCGTACGCGTTTCATCCCACGGAACGTGCGAGAGATTGTCGCTTCGACGGATTTATCGCGAACGTTTGATTTTGTGAAGTAAGTACGAGAGATAAAAAACGAAGAAGAAGTGAACTCACGTGTAGTGGGAATAAGACGGGCTGGCTTGATCGATGTGCGCGGCGGTTGACAGGCCTTGCACGATGGCAGCCGAGGGATCCCTAGCTGGCGAACTCTGCGCCGCCGGTACAGCGTGATGGTAGCGCTGGCACATTTCGGCCAAGTTCCACCCATGGGCATCCATATATTAGCACTGCTTCGCTTTTCCTTGGCGTACCATCCATTTCACACACGCGTTGATACACTCTCCCTCCCCTCTCCCTCTCAATCTGTGTCTCTCTCTCTCTCTCTCTCTCTCTCTCTCTCTCTCTCTCTCTCTCTCTCTCTCTCTCTCTCTTTTTCCCTCTTGGTCCGCCCACGACAGTTTTGTTCCTCTTGTTTCTCTTCCTTTTGCTCCTGTTTTTATCTCGATTCTATCGATTCACTCGCACTCTGCGCACGTATGAGAGGACGCGAGAACGACACTCACGATGACACGCGATGATCCTCCGACGTCGTATCCACTCGAGTGCGCGCGCTCCGCCTGCTAAACAGAAGAGCAAATTCGTTTACTCGACGTGGTAATGACGTGTGCACACTGGGGGAGAGATGATCGATCGGCGCTATTAGCGGGTCAACGACTGTTGTCGATTGAAAACGGCGAGAGCGTAATGAGCTACCCCCGCCTATCGATTTGTAACGAGACGCATGATTACGGTATGAAGCGGAACCTTGTAGATTTCATGGAGTATGGAATTTTATTAAAGGATAAAGTAACAGCCGAGTCGTTATTCGAATTCGAGTGATACTGCGAATTCAAATATTACGTCATAGAAACAAATTCACTCTAATTCAGTGAGAAATATTCATTCATTATGGATTAAGAATTTACTCTAAGTTTGAGTTTAATTTTTGTAATTAAGTCTTATTAAGATTAAGTCTTTATAAGTGGCATAATATCTTTATTTCAATTTTTACTCGTTTTTAGTGAGACCACACTCCAAAAAATTTACACAGAGAGAATATTATACAGTTTTTTTTTTCATATAAAATTTTCTCAATTTTAGTGTGTTTTTAATAGTGCAGAAATAGATTGTCTTAGTAGAGACTATCTTGCTCAAAGGATATAAATAGTAATTGATAATAAAGAAGAAATTGATAATAATCAATAATGAAATTCACTATATTTCTAGCTAGAAGCAAAACAAATTTCGTTAGAAACAGCGAATTTTTTAATAGCACAGATGAAACGAAAGGATAGTGAATCTGCAATATATGTATAAATCTATTTTACGGTTACAAAATTCTATAGTAATTTTTATTGTATAATACTCTCTTCGTATTGAGAACAACGAATATCTGTTTAGTATTATCTGATAAAAAGTATCTGATAAAAAGATTGCACATTACGTTTACGTCGGCTTCGAGCGTGATCGAGTTTTACGGTCGCGTCGTCGTGACGGAAAAGAATCGAGCTGAATCGTCCACGAGCGAGGTTTCTTTAATGACTTTCAAATCGCACGTTCGAATACCTAACGGTACAAGTAAATCCCGCGTTATGTAACTTCCCGCCGCCCCCGTCGCGATCTAATTGCCGTTTCAAGTCGCGGCTAATGAAAGTGTCCACTTAATTCCCGCGGGTTAAAGGGGGCTCACATAATCGAAGGGCTCGAAAAGTCTTGTTAGATAACGATCGGCATCTGGATCTCTTTCTCTCTCTCTCTCTCTCTTTCTCGCGGAACGATACCGATCGACTTCTATCCGTGCTGCGCCGATCGAGCGTTAATAACCGTCGTGCAAAGGTATCTGTGAAATAACTATAATCGCCCGCGCGTGAGACACCGCCTTACGAAAACGAGAGATCATTAAATTATCGTTCCTTTTTCCTGACATCGACGTCCGGATCGGAGAGACGGACGGACCAAGAATTCGGGCGCGTGCACTTTGATCGAAAGATCGGTCAACGACTGCCGGGCGAATTAGGAGCTGAATTAAAATTAATTATAATTATATTATAATTAATTATAATTATATTATAATTAATTATAATTATATTATAATTAATTATAATTATAATTAATTGTAGATATATAAATTCAGGATTGATTGCAATCGTTATAAGCGAGTGAAACCTATCCATACTCCCCGAGTGAAATTCCACTCGAAAAGCAGAGTGACAAACTCGAATTCGAGTGACTTTTCATTCGTGTGTAGCGGATTCTTTATTTTAAATCGAGTGGAGAAACTAAAGAGTAAACCTCATCACTCAGTTATCACAGGAATTGTGCGAAAGATTGAAAATAATTTGATCAATGCAAAGATTGATATGTATAATTACGCGAATGTTTCAAAATGTGAATATTTTGTTGAATGTGCTTTGTTTCTGCATTTTGCATTCTTATATAGTACACCGAGAAAAAAATATTTGAAAATTTATTTGCGGGATGTAAAGTTTATATCTCTGTGAAATAAAGTATATTTCCCTGAAATAAAGTCAATTTTTATAAAATAAACTTTTATCTCACACAAATAAATTTTCAAATATTTTTTTCTCAATGCTGATCTAACTAAAATTATAGTCATTTTTTACCCCAATCATATTTTTGGTCGTTCTAATGCAAAAATAGTAGTAACATGCATATAAAGTTATTATTACTAACATTATCGTAAAATTTAATAAAAAAATGACTTTCTTAGCTATTACTTATGATAATTATTTCTCTATGTAAGTAGCTACAAATACCATAAACATTTTTTTGTCAGTGCAATGTACGACTTCAAACACCACGATAAAGCAGAGATCGCATAATTTGTTAAATTCAATTGCACAAAGGAAATTTATTCACAGAAATTGTTCCCCAAATAATCACGAGTTCTGGTTAGAAGTGTTTCAAACATACGATAAGTGAAGAAATCGAATTGAACAAAACAAATCGATTATCCATAGCTTCATTATTCAGTAGTCTAACTGATTCCGAGCGACCAAAACATTCACTCGCACGGATGATATTCATTCCTGAATTCGAGTTCATCCATCTCGCGCACCTTTTAATCGTCCGCGAGGAAAACAAAAAAGCAGACAGCGATCGATAAAACGTTCTTATTCGACGCGACAAAGCGCGTTGGCGGAATCGCCTGGCGTAATCTCATTACGCGAGGCAATTGGCGATCGTTTTATCGACGATAAGCGAGTCGCGCGACAACAGACGAGTACGCGGAAAGCCGATCGCGACGCGTAACTCGTAAATACTTACGCCACTTAACGCCGACTGTGAATGTCTACGGCCGATGTCTACGCAAAATGGCCGACTGTCATCTAATTAACCGTTGATAAGTCCAACTCGTTCGTGCGATCGCGGGAGGGAAAGAGAGGGAAACAACTTTGTACTTTAGTTTTAATTTTCTCAAGATAGCGCGGCAGGAAGGGAGGAGGGAAGGAGGATTAATCGCCGACTACCGGCTCGGACATCGCGTATATCCGCTGTTCGAGCGATCGGGCGTTAATCATGCCGCTAAGCAGCGATATCGTAAAGCAACCCAATCGCCCGTAAATTACCAGAGAGGTTATCCACGCGCGCTCGCACACGCCAGGTCCCAGCGGCGTACGATACACGCGGTAAAGACGGCCGCTTTTTCTCCGCTCCTCCTCGGGAGGAGACGCAATTAAGCGCAGGATCTTACGTACGAAACGTCCCGACGTAGGGACCTACGAAACCGGATAGCACTGTGGCTCATTGCGGTCACGTGTCGCGGCTGATTATCCGGTTACCGCGCCTCGCGATAAACGTAATCGGACACTTGTCGGGGAGTGATTGTCCGCCGAATTAAAGCTCCGTAACTTTGGCTTCTTATCGGCGCGCGCGCCGTCAATCGGAGACACAACGCGACATCGGGGAAGACTTCGCGCGACCATGAGTCGCGTGTGATAACGAGAGCGCGGCTGTTTTCGTACTGAGCGTTGCGACTTGCGCCGTGATGCGACGCGAACGAGAACGCCCGCGATAACGCCAGGGTAGAGTTCCTCTAGGTAACAGTTAAGGTACTGTCCGCCATTTATAGGGAAGAAGTGAGTGAGTGAGTGAGTGAGTGAGTGAGAGAGAGAATCCGCGTAGAAAATTTCTTGAGATCTAATTGAGAGATCCAGCCTGATTTTCCCAAAATAATTATGGGTTCTGGTTCTGGTTAGAAGTGTAATGTTTCAAACATGCGATTCTAATTGAGGGAATCTAAAGTTTTTTCAATATCTTTCAGGTTTTCATTTTACGTTGGAGTTGAGACAACATTTTGACTTTCCAGATAATATTATTATTCAGTAGTTTAATG
Source organism: Odontomachus brunneus (assembly GCF_010583005.1). Taxonomy (NCBI): domain Eukaryota; kingdom Metazoa; phylum Arthropoda; class Insecta; order Hymenoptera; family Formicidae; genus Odontomachus; species Odontomachus brunneus. The sequence continues at coordinate 1,024,406 of NW_022639560.1, read as the reverse complement.
GATTCTATCCTAAGTTTTAATAAAGCTTTATTAATAGTTATTGCTTGAAACTTGTTTCAAGAGAATACTCGTATTCGAGGTTAGAATTAAATATGAGTTTTTCAGTTACAAATCGCGTTTGTAAATACAATGTCATCATTACATGTTGAAAGTAGAAAACTCAGGCCTAATTATAAATTCAAATTTAAGTGTCTCATGGGAGACAAGTTTTATATAACAATTATTACAAATTAAAAGTCACTAGTCTTTATTTGCATCGTATCTGCATACGCGTTTACATTATGAATGTTGATTATTCAACTAATCCGTCATTATGACAGCTTGAAATACATATCACATCTTATCATATTATATCCAGACGTGATGGACATAATTCATATCACAAATGAATTTTAGCCTGGCAAATGTTTACCCTTTGCTATCCAAATTATTTTCGACTTTTCTTTTCGACAAATTTGTGGAAATTTATTTAAAATATGCTCAGTGTTTTAAAAATATTCTATTCTATATATTCTATTTTATTGTAATAGTAGTTGATATAAAAATGGGATTCCTTGTTTGATATCATAGAAGTATATATCAACGAAAAAAAGCATGAATCGCTTAAATTCTGTTTCGATTCTACGCGGAGGACTCATGTTTGGAGCAAATTTGGACATTTTAAGTAGAATTTATGTTGTATCTAGGAAAATATTGAGAAATATTTCTATACAGGAAATTGCAACATGTTTCGTCCTTTCAGTCTTATAATTCTCTTTCTCTCTTTATCTCTATTAGAGTTTCTTTCTCACTCTTATTCGCTTCTCCCTATTAATGACAGATCCAATCATCACGTGATGTCCTAACTATTCAGACAAACTTACATAGTGCGTATACACAATGAAATCGACCAATCGAGTTTGATATAAGAGACATATATCCTTTTATTGCAGTGAATTATAATTGGTTAATTTTTTTATGCACACAAAGAGGGATTTATTGAATCAGATAAATGTTTCTTTGGAATAGTCCAAACAAATTATTTGGTTGACGACAAAAATATTTCTTTGGAACTAAGCCGCAAATAAATATTTTTTGTTGCGTCAAATAAAATTTCCTTCGATCAATCAAAAAATTCGTTTGGATTATTCCAAAGAAGTGTTTATTTGATTCAACCAAATCGTTCTCTCTGTACATATGCAATATGTGATTGTGCAAATTTGTCCCCCTTTGGGTGAGGAACTCTACACGCCGGGGTAAGTTGAACCACGGCTTTGCGAAGCGCGGGCGGGCTGCTCGCCGACGGTGATCTCCGCGTGCACAGGTTGCGTACGCGCGACGAAATCGTAAAATCTCGCGGCGCGACGTACGCGGCATACGTGTCGCTAACGGAGCTCTCAATCCGCGTGCGCGCGCGCGCACGAGACATACATACACGACGAGAGACGCATAACGCAATAATAATCATAATGCCAGATCGATACCGACGCGATGTTCGTCGGCTCCGTGTCGCGCGAGGATGCCGACGCATGAAAGTCAAGGAATGCAATGCGCGGTGTCGCGCGGCGCGTAACGACGCCGCGCGAAAAATCGCTAAGTTATTAGTCTTCGCGCCGCTTGTTTTCGTACCTGTGCGCGTCGCAGCGCACGGCTCTGTGCCTGCGCCTCCGCGCGCGCGATACGCATCTCCGGATTGCGCGGAGTCACAAGCGAGGAGAGCGCATAATACGCACCTACCGTCGCGGTTGTCGTTCGTCGGCTCGTAATGAGCGCGCGATTAACCGCGAGGGATTGTCCGCGATGCAGCGGGGATATCTCTCTCGGTAAATCGGCGAGGTATAAATCAATATTACGGCATACTTTCTAACGTCGCGGGTTTCCCGACGAGCGGTGCGTGTACGTACGTACGATCGGTATTATTTTCTGCGCGATCCAGCGAGGCAGCTGGAAGACTCGTTCCGTCTCGTCTCGCAGCCGATCGCGTGCTCTGTCACGTCGCGCTAACGTGAATCGCAGCCAACGACAAAGGGGTTGACGATCCGCGCCAAATTAACGATGCAACTACCGTCCCGACTTTCGTCGATCGCGTTGTTCTCGCCGATGTGTTTCAATTGCGAAACAGTAAGGTGACTAGAGTCAATCGCGGTTTTCCACCCTTTGTCCCGGATTCGGGACAAACTGTCCCGGAGTTTAGAGAACTTGTTAAATCCATCTGACAACAAGATCATCTCTAGAAAATTCACAGCTCTGGCAAGTACAGCAGCTTTGCCACTTCTTAATTTTAAATAAAAGTAACAACGGTTTTATCTTAGCAATAGTTTCTATTTATATTCTGTGCAGCAGGCATTGTTGTTATTTTCCGTCTTTCAAGCTCGTGTTAATAATTTTCATCTGAAACTTGTCTCATGTGAGATACTTAGATTCTTATTCCGAGTCAGATCCAAGTTTGTCAATTGAATTACGATATATGTGAAATCTGTAATCGCAATTGAACTGAAAAATTCTCACCTAACTCTGAATTCAAATCTGAATATCTCACTGGAGGCGAGTTCCAAGTAACAATTATCGATATAGATTTTAAACATGTGTGTAGTTTGGGTATTTATATCGGATATACTGTCAATGAATGAAAAATCAATTTATATCAGTAAGTAGAAGGAAGCACGATATTGCGATCACAGGATCGCAGAGGGCTACGATTTTATGCACTGAAAGAAAAGTTGGTTGATCCAACTATAATTTAGTTACTTTTGGCCCCAACCACATTTTTTGTAATAAAACGATAGCAGTGACATACATACAAGATAATGTCATTAACATTACAATAGAATTCAATAAAAAAAAGCTAATCCAACTAAAGTTACAGTTATTTTCAGCCTCAACTATATTTTTTGTAATAAAACAATAATAATAATGTATATACAAGGTTATTGTTCCTAACATAGTCCCTAATTATAGTAGAAAATTCAGAAAAGAAATGATTTTCCTGACCATAATTTTACTCTATATGATATTATCTATACTCTATATTATTTATTTCTACATATGATTATAGCTACAAATATATCTACTATACAAATATATATGAAACATTCTTTCCTCAGAGTACCGGGAAGAGGAAGCTGTCGGAGGTCACACGAGAGGGAAACTCGGCGATTCGGATGGCGACGCGACGACGATGGCAACAACGAGACGCGCGAGTGTCCGAACGCACGGGAGAGCGCGAAGGCACTCATCATCGACGAGACTTTTGTCTTCTCACGTCAGCTCTCGCTCACGCGGCTAATAGCACACGTCGCGTTATTTTCCGCAGGTGCGGACTTGACGAATTTAATCGTCGGATTCCTGTATGCGTCAGAGAGGTCGGGCCAGAACTGTTATTACTCGCATAATTGAGAATAGCGTGACGTCGTCCCCGGCCCATTTCTCGATCCCGACGCGTACACGCCTCGTTGCCGCGAAGTAAGACGACACCGCGCATCGATCGCGTGCGCGGCTCCGCGCCGACGATTTTCAGATAGTCATTCGCGCGATCGTTCCCGAGGACGATTTCGCTTCGTCAAGCACGAGCATCTTCCGTCGATGCCGCCGCCGAAGCGGCAGGCCAAGCGCGATAATCAGTCGTTTCATTCGCATGCGGGAAATAAAACTTGGCCGGATTGACCTAAGATGACCAAATCTCCCGGTTTTCTCGAATGCTATTATGCGGAGAATTTCTTAAATGTTTCTAATGCAGGAAACTCACGGTAACTCTGATGAATGCAGTAACTTAACTTCTTCTTCTTAACTTTAAGGAAGAATAACAGCAGTTTTATCTTAATAGTTGATCTTCATTATTGTCATGTTATTTTTTATATGTTTATAAGCAAAATATTGTTTCATATATGTATATAATTTCAAGCCATATCTCCCACCCCACTCTAAATATTTATGAAGCGTCCCGGATTTGGAGCTGGGAAATTCGGTCACTTTAATTAGCCAAATATCTGATGAAGTATGATCGAATCAGAATTCCAGCTGAAGTTCTACTAGAGTTCTGTTCAAGTTAACAAGATTATTCAGAACCTGGTTAATCAGAATCTAGACTTGAGTACAGAATTCTGGTGACTTCAACCGGAGTTCTAGTTGGTCTCACCAGATATTTGGCTCCAATTCGATCAAATTCTTTCCTTCTGCGCACAAACGCCGGACATTTCATCTTCGTCGCTTCGGTGTCGACGACGTTTTCACGACGATGGAAATGAAGGAATCGGACGAACGACCCGACGCAAACGGATAATACGCGAACAGTACTTTCAATTAAGCCCGTTCTCCAATGCTCGTCGCGCTCGTTCGCGGCTAAAAATCGCGACGGCGGCGGCCGCTTTCGCCGCGGTATCGGCGATTTTCGAGTCGATTCGATCGAAACGGGATTATCTCCCGCGGGCGATGGACGGCACGTGAGCGCGCGCGGTCTAAACCGACGTTAACGAAGGTTTCACCATGGATTTTTCAGAAAATCGCCTCTGCTCGATCCACGCTCCGTCTCTCTCTCTCTCTCTCTCTTATTTAGTCTTTCTCTTTCCTTCTCTCTCTTGATCCGCCCGACCGTACCTCTTTCTCCGTCTCTCTTTCTGTCTCTCTCGCCCTCTCTCTCGTTTACGCCCACGCGCGCGCGGCCAACCACGGAACCGGCCGGCGGGTAAGAGAGAGTGTATTTCTCGCTTATTATCCTTTCCTTCGATTTTCTACCGAAGGGAAAAGAATACGCCGAGGAAGGTGCCCGTCTACGTATATTATGTGCATACGTGTACGTTCGCGCGTGTGTGTCGTCGGCGGGCATCGTCGGTATCCGTACCGTGACGCGTGTGACTCACCCGCACACGCGGTCCGATGTACTATAGCCGGAGATTTACAGCTCATTACCGATTTCATACCCCGGCGTCACGATCGATCCGCCGCGCCGCGTCGCGTCGCCTCATCTCGTCTCGTCTCGACTAGACGAGTCGAGAACGTAGCTCAGCCGAGCAAATTTCGAGTCGATCCGCGGATGCCGATGTCGATACGTGACACCGCAGGGTGCGAACGCGAGGAGCAGTACGATGCGACGACGATCGAGTTTCGCCGGTGGAAAACGCGTGAGTGAGTGAGCGAGCGGGCGGACGGACGGGCGAGCGAGCGCGCGCGTGCATAAATTATCCTCGCGCTAAATGGCTTTTCTTTCTCCCTGCACACGTTACCTTGTCGTGATCTCCACCCACGGACTCTTAGGCGATGATGCGCGACGGCGCAGCGCGATCCCGGAACGATCGCGCCGACGGCTCGCGGGAACACCGGATCGCGCGCTGGATCTCGCGCGGGGGAGAGGTCACTGTCGATCAACGACGAAGTTTATATCACAGGCATCATCACCAATGAAGAACGTCTCTATCTCCTCTGTCCTTTCTCTCTCTCTCTCTCTCTCTCTCTCTCTCTCTCTCTCTCTCTCTCTCTCTCTCTCTGTCTGTCTGTCTATTTATCTTTCTCTGTCGCGTGCACGCGC